>NC_090380.1:71921756-72140662 GCF_036365525.1 Heterodontus francisci
CCTGCTGCTAATTCGTATCTTCATATGTTACCCACCCCACCCCAGCTCGGAAGCCACCTTCAGATTAATATTGGGGTCAATGTCTCTCACTAACTTTACCAGTTCCACCACATACAAACAACTTCAACTAATCCAGAACTGTGGAGCCCCATAAACTTTTCCACATTAGGTCCTACATAATGTCATCACCATGTCATCACCAATGTTTATTGACTCCTTGACCCGAGCATGTTAGTTTAAAAGTCCTTGTTTTCCATCACATCTCTCCATGACCTTTCTGCACCTTGTTTTGTAATGCATATATCCGTTGCTCTTTCAACTTTAGTCTTCTGCACACCCCTACCTCCCTCTGCTTCACTATCAGGAGGAGAGCATTCAGCCAGCATGCTACCCATTCTGGAACTCTCCTCAGAACCCTCTTTGCCCTGCTACCTCTTTTGCTGTCATCACAATTCTCCTCAAAATTTAGATCTGTGACCATGCTTTCAGTCACCTTCTTGATTTTTGTTTACTTGATGCTAGATGTTCATTACTTGTAAACACTTTGGGGCATTTTACATGAAAGGCAATATATTAAAATAAGTTGTTCATGTCTTTGATTTTCCTCACTCCCTGCTGTAAGTGGTTATTTTAGTTTATTGCTGCTTATGCTGTACAAGATGACCGAAATTTAAGTCATGATGCCAATTTTCCCATTACCCCCTGACTCTTAAAATAAATTCTGCATGCTAGACTAATAATCTGACTAAGAATTGACAAAACAAATCCTTAATTGAGGCTGGCAGATTTGAATAGCTTTAGTCCACAAATTATTTTTTATAATTACACAGCTGCAGTCAAGCTATTTTGTCCAAATGCAATTGGATTACCAGTGTCCAAATGAGATAACTTGTTCAGCATGAATGGTTTTTGGTCTGACCACTTCCTCATCTCCCTTACTATCTACAGTCCCACTACCCTTACCATTCAGCCATGGAAAAACTCTACTTCTCTCAAGAATTCTGTCTCTAATTCCCAACTTCCATTTTCTGGCCCTCCGCCCATCATAACATTTCTACTACTGTAGATGATTTAAATCACTGTCTCACCTCTATCTTTGACACCCTTGTTCCCAGAAAATCAAACTCTGTCTCTGTTATTTCCTTCCCTTCCTCTTACCCTCGACACCTCCTCAGTCTTCTAATGACTTCAGCCCTGACCCCTCAACATTTTGCAGTTTCTCCTCACCTCCCTATTTGCTTTCCAAATTCATTACTTCTGAGACCCACTTCCCACAGCCTCGATCCTCTTCCGATGTCATTCCTTGTCACTGAACTGCCTTTCCTGGTCCTCCTTGTGCTTGATATGGTTACCTTTTTCCAACAGTTACTTTTTTCTGCCACTATCCTTGACTCCTTTAAAACGTTGTCATAAACTCTCTATTCAAAAACTCACCATCACTCATCCATCCACACTATCACCCCATCAGTAATTTCCCTGTGTTTTCTCTCATATTAGAAGCACCTTGAGACATGTTATTACATTGTTGTTTGTTCACCAAACATATATAAAGTCTCTCATCATCATTCCACGACTACACTGGCTGGAAGACAAGAGGATGTTGATATTGTGTACACCACTGACGAAGCTCTATTGATGAAAATGAGCAAGAAAAAAAGGATGATTGTGTCAGTGTCTGGTATGGTTTGGGATGAGATAAACTTCGGACAATATGCACAGTAAATGGATTCAACTGTCATCTTCAGTGAACAACAATGTGTACATGAGGGAAACAATTGCTCCATTCACCTCCTTCAATCCTTTAGGATTGAATGGGATTTGAACAGAACTCTGTACATCAAGGTGCTTATGACTAGAATAAAGCAACTGATAAAAGTGGATCTAACACCTGTCCAGTACATTTACATGTTTTGAATGAAATTTCAGTTGATAACTCTGTGTTAAGTGGCAAGTAATCATGGTTGAGGATCTAATTCTGAAATTTTCGACGAATTATATACAAGAAGCCCAGGATTAGAAGAAACTTATTCTGTGAGAAATAAGGTGACCTGATAGGAGCCTTGAATGGCAACTCAGAGGTTCCACGAATTAACAATGTATATGTTGGAATGCAGTGTTTTTTTCTTTATTAATCCCGTTACAGATTTAAATGTTATACCGTGATTACAGCAGCAAATTACTTAACGAATTAGCCTTCATCATAAGAACTTAGAACATAAGAACTAGGAGCAGGAGTAGGCAATTCAGCCCCTCGAGCCTGCTCCGTCATTCAATACGATCATGGCTGATCTCATCTTGGCCTCAACTCCACTTACCTGCCCATTCTCCATAACCCTTCAATCCATTACTAATTAAAAATCTGTCTATCTCCTCCTTCAATTTACTCAATGTCACGGCATCACCACACTCTGGGGTAACGAACTCCACAGACTCACGACCCTTTGAGAGAAGTAATTTCTCCTCAGCTCTGTTTTAAATCAGCTACCCCTTATTCTAACACTATGACCTCTCGTTCTAGATTGCCCCACAAGAGGAAACATCCTCTCTACGTCTACATTGTCAATCCCCTTAATCATCTTATGTACCTCAATTAGATCTCCCCTCATTCTTCTAAACTCTAGAGAGTAAAGGCCTAAACGGCACAATCTCTCTTCATAAGACAAACCCCTCATCTCTGGAATCAATCTAGTGAACCTCCTCTGAACTGCCTCCAGCGCAACTACATCCCGCCTCAAGTAATGGGACCAAAACTGTACACAATACTCCAGATGTGGTCTCACTAATGCCTTGTACAGTTGCAGCAACACCTCCCTACTTTTATACTCTATTCCTTTAGCAATAAATGCCAAAATTCCATTTGCCTTCCTTATTACCAGCTGTACCTGCATGCTAGTTTTCAGCGAATCATGCACGAGGACACCCAGATCCCTCTGCACCGAAGCACTCTGAAGTTTCTCTCCATTTAGATAATAATTTGCCTTTCTATTCTTCCAACCAAAATGGATAACCTCACACTTATCCACGTTAAAGTCCATCTGCCAAATTTTGGCCCATTCACCTAACCTATCCATATCCATTTGTAAGTTTCTTATTTCTTTATTGCAACTTACTATCCCACCTATTTTAGTGTCATCTGCAAATTTGGCTATTGTACCTTCTATCCCTGTATCCAAGTTATTAATATAGCTTGTAAATAGTTGAGGCTCCCCACTAGTTACATCTTGCCAGCCAAAAAAAGACCCATTTATCCCGACTCTCTGTTTTCTGTTGGTTAGCCAATCCTCTATCTAAGCTAATAAATTGCCCCTAACCCCATGTGATCTTACCTTGTGTATTAACCTTTTGTGTGGCACCTTATCAAATGCCTTCTGGAAGTCCAGATATACTACATCTACAGGATCCTCATTATCCACTTTGCTTGTTGCAGCTTCGAAGAACTCTAGCAAATTATTCAAACACGATTTACCCTTCATAAAACCATGCTGACTCTGATGGATTGCGTTTTGACTTTCTAAATGTCCTGTTGTTACTTCCTTAATAATGGATTCTAACAATTTCCCAATGACAGATGTTAAACTAAATGGTCTATAGTTTCCTACTTTCTGCCTCCCTCCCTTTTTGAATAAGGGCGTTACATTAGCTTTTTTGCAATCCACTGGAACCATTCCCACATCCAGGGAATTTTGGAATATTATAACCAATGGATCCACTATCTCCACTGCCACTTCCTTTAAGACCCTAGGATATAGGCCATCAGGCCCTGGGGACTTGTCTGCCTTCAATACCAATAGTTTGCTCAGTACCTTTTTCCTAGTGATGATGATTTTTCTCAGTTCCTTCTTTTCTATAACCTCTGCATTACCTGGTGCTATTGGGATGGTACTAGTGTCCTTCACCGTGAATACTGAAGCAAAATACTGATTTAGTGTCTCCGCCATTTCTGTGTTCCCTTCTATTAACTCTCCTGGCTCATCCTCCAAAGGAGCAACATTCACTTTATCTACTCTCTTCCCTTTTATATACTTATAGAATCTTTTGCTATCTGTTTTTATATTTTGCGCTAGTTTTCTTTCATAATTTACCTTTGCTCTTTTTATTACTTTTTTAGTAACCCTTTGTTGAGCTTTAAAAGTTTCCCAATCTTCCAGCCTGCCACTGGCCTTTGCAATATGGTATCCTTAACTTCCTTGCTTAGTGATGGATGTATTTTCCCCTCTTAAAATCTTCCTCTCTGGAATATATTTTAGTTGGGAGGAATTGAATATCTCCTTAAACATCTGCCACTGCTCATCAACTGTCCTACCTTTTAGTCTTCCTGCCCAGTCCACAAGGGCCAAATCTGTCCTCAGGCCTATGTAATTACCTTTGTTTAACTCCAGAATGCTCGTGTGGGACTCCAGTTTCTCACCCTCAAACTGAATTTGAAATTCTAGCATGCTATGATCACTCTTCTCTAGAGGATCCTTAACTATGAGATCATTAATTAATCTCACTTCATTACACAATACCAAATCTAGAATAGCCTGCTCCCTGGTTGGTTCCACAACATATTGCTCCAAAAAACAATCTCTAATACATTTAATGAACTCTCCCTCGAGGCTACCCTTGCCAATTTGATTAATCCAGTCTATATGCATATTAAAATCACCCATGATTATTACCGTACCTTTCTTACAAGACCCCAGTATTTCCTGGTTTATACTGTGCCCCCCTGTGGAACTACTGTTTGGGGACCTATAGATTACTCCCACCAGGGACTTCTTTCCCTTGCTGCTTCTTATTTCTACCCAGACTGATTCTATGTCTTGATCTCCAGTTCCAATAACATTTCTCACCACAGCACTGATCTCTTCCTTTACTAACAAAGCTACACCACCTTCTTTTCCTTCCTGCCTATCCTTCCGAAATACTGAGTACCCTTGGATATTCAGTTCCCAAACCAGGTTTCCCTGCTATCACGTCTCAGTAATCGCCACTAAATCATACCCATTCATCTCTATTTGCACTGTTAACTCATTTATTTTATTCTGAATGCTTCGTGCATTCAGATATAAAGCCTTTAAGTTTGTTCTATTATCAAATTTCCCTACTCTTGTATGATTTCTTGGTGTAATATGACGTTCACACATTCTGTCCCTTCCTTTTATTTTCTGGTAACAATCAGCCTCATCACTAACCTGCACACCTACCTTCTCCTTTAACTTCGACTTCCCAATTTTCCACGCAACTGAACCCTCCCCCCAACTATTTAGTTTAAAGCCCTATCTACAGCCCTAGTTATGCAATTCGCCAGGACTCTGGTCCCAGCATGATTTAGGTGGAGCCTGTACCATCGGAACAGCTCCCTCCTTCCCCAGTACTGGTGCCAATGTCCCACGATTTCTCCCACACCAATCTTTGAACCACACATTTACCTCTTTAATCTTATTGACCCTGTGCCAATTTGCTTGTGGCTCAAATAGTAATCCAGAGATTATTACCTTTTTGGTTCTGCTTTTTAATTTAGCCCCTGGCTGCTCATATTCCCTCAGCAGAACCTTTATCCTCGTTCTGCCTATATTGTTGGTACCTACGTGGACCACGACAACTGGATCTTTCCCCTCCCACTGCAGCCCAGATGAGATATCCTGAACCCTGACACCAGGTAGGCAACGCAGCCTTTGGGACTCTCGATCCTGGCCACAGAGAACAGTGTCTATGCCCCTAACTATACTTTCCCCGATTACGACTACATTTCTCTTTTCTCCCCCCACTTGAATGGCTCCCTGTACCACGGTGCTAATGGTCAGTTTGCTCATCCTCCCTACAGTCCCTGCTCTCGTTCACACAGGGAGCAAGAATCTCGAACCTGTTGAGCAAGGACAAGGGCTGAGGCTCCTGCAACACTACCTCCTGGAGCCCTCTACCTGCCTCACTCATAGTCACACCCTCCTGTCCCTGACCACTGGCCAAATTTAAGGTAGTTAATCTAAGGGGTGTGACTGTCTTCTGAAACACAGCGTTCAGGTAACTCTCTCCCTCCCTAATGTGTCCCAGTGTCCGAAGCTCATCAACTCTGAGCCTGAGTTCCTCGAGCAGCCACACTTGCTACAGATGTGGTCACTAGGAACCACAATGGGGTCCACCAGCTCCCACATCATGCAGGTACAACACATCGCCTGGCCCTGCATCTCTATTTTATTTAATTAGATTTTAATTTGTTTTTAAAATTTCTGACTGGTCTTTAGTTCTTTAATCTGCTTTAGTTTTTAGTTTATATACTAATAAATCGATCAAGTCTTACTCTATATTTGATTTCAATTTAAAGCTTACCTGAATACTGACCCCAGCTGCTTTCTGTTTCCCTGCTCTCACTGTTGAATGTGATGTCACTCTTCAATTTTTTTCCCCGGCTCCGCTCCTGCTGCACTCCTCTCTCCCTGTCTCCAACTCGGGTTTGCACGCTTTTTGAGCTTCCGCTCCGCGGGCTGTGTTCCTCTCTCTCTGACTCTGGTTTGACATGCTTTTTGAACCTCTGTTCCTCTCTCATCGAGAGATATAGCACTGAAACAGGCCCTTCAGCCCACTGAGTCTGTGCTGACCAACAACCACCCAGTTATACTAATCCTACATTAATCCCATATTCCCTACCACATCCCCACCATTCTCCTACCACCTACCTACACTAGGGGCAATTTACAATGGCCAATTTACCTAACAACCTGCAACTCTTTGGCTGTGGGAGGAAACTGGAGCACCCGGCAGAAACCCACGCAGTCACAAGGAGCACTTGCAAACTCTGCACAGGCAGTACCCAGAACTGAACCCAGGTTGCTGGAGCTGTGAGGCTAACCACTGCACCACTGTGTCTCTCTCTGCAAAAGTGCAGAATTGAATGCAGCAACTGTCTTTTTTAAAGACACACACTTCTGTACATTGAAGATGCCAGTTTTTGCTATTTACTGCACAGCTTTCCTATAGTTTGAGTCATAAACAGAATTATCAACATTGGACAAATTGTTAGCAGAAGAGTTTCAGGCCTTAATTTGCAGCAAAGCATAACCATAGTTAAAAATGACAAGCTATATGTCTCACATGAGCTGCAGGGTTGACCAAGTAATATTAATATAGGTTACTTCTCTCCTTTTGCATCTTTTTTTCCTTAGCTCTTTGTCTCTCATTCATTCATTCTCCTGATCATCATTTCCTCTCTTTCTCTCGTCACAGCCTGCCTGACTGCAGATTTGTTGGTGTTTTCTCATGAATAGCTAAAGTCCTTGATGAAATGCTTTATTAAAACTTCAGCCCATAGTTGCCTTTATTTCACAGGTGTCTTTAACAATTTCTAATTCCTTAACAATTCTCAATCACCCATGTATATTCTTTATCTCTACATTAAGACAGTGACAGCCTTGCTTTTATTTTCTTTTACAAGTTTCAAGCTTCTTATAGGCCTCCCTAGTTTTTGATCCAGTGCAATTTTGAGGAAGTGACATCCGAAGTGCACAGTGGTAATGCTATAACTTGATATACCTTGATTTCCCAGCACTATTTGACCAAGCTGTATATGAAAGAGTACTACTTAGGCTTAAAACAATGAGAAACTTGAGGTAAAACTTGAGAATTGTTAAGAAATTGGTCAAGAGTAGGAAAGAGCAGGTACTTTTTATAGGGAGTTATAGCTAGAATGTGCTGGAGGAAGAAGTGCTGAGTGGAGTGCCCCAGGAATAATCTGGGGACCCTCACTGTCTCTTGTGTACACCAATGACCTGGATCAGAAGCACAATCTGCTCACAGGAAGGGGCTTTCTCTGGACCTATAAAATTATTTGGACAAAATATGTAAGTGAATGGAACAATAGCAGATGAAATTTCATACAGACAAATGTAAAGCACAGTACATAGGAAGAAAACAAAATGAAGAACGTAAGTACTCCAGAGAAATTGGTAAAATAACTAAGGAGAAGGTAAGAGATCTAGAAATTTTAGTACACTTGATGCTACACATATTCAATCATTGTGTGATAGCAACCAACAAAACAAAAAGAATGCTGAATTACACAGCCAAAACAATAGAGTAAAAGTTGGAAGAAGTCATGCTTAACTGTATAGTACTCTGGTTAGGCCACATTTGGTGTATTGTGCCCAAGCCTAACCGCTAAAACATAAGGGAGACATTACAACACTGATGACTGTTCAAAAAAGTCATACAAAACTGATTCCTTGGGAGTAATTGTAATGTAACCCGCCAAATGGAAAACTGATGGCATTGGGTCGACTGCCTGTTTTACACTGCACGTGACCTTACCTTCCAATAAAGTGAATTGTGTAAAATAGGTGGTTGTTTTCTGCTGAGCAGTTAAGTTAAAATTACTCCCTAGTGTCAGAGGTCTGCGTTATGGAGAAAGACTGGAGAAGCTTGTACTTTACAGCTTTGAAAGGAAGTAGCTGAAAAGTGACCTTTTGGAGGTTTATAAGATAGTAAAAGATATAAGAAAGGTAAATAGAGAACATTACCTCAAACTAAACCGTAGCAGCAGAAGGAACTAGGTTCAAACAAATAAAAGTCAAATTCAGTATTTATGCCAGGTGCTGTTGTTCACAGAAAAATTGAACAATGGTTTGTACGTATTCTGGGTAGAGCGGTGGAGGCAGAAAACCTGCAATTATTTAAGAATTGTGATACTGTCATAGAGATGCTGTAGAGTTCTTCTAGATGGCTGAGCTAAGATAAATTTAATGGCCATTGTTACGATCAGTGAGGAGGGGTCAAAGGGCTTCCTTCTTTTCCCTCCGCTTGTTTGACCACCACAGGTTTATTTCTTCTTTAAGCTGGATATACTTGCCTATTCCGTGAGTGTTTAACTACTTATGTGCTATGAACATAAAAAGAACCAATTGGACAGGTTTTCTTGAGTTAAACAAAGAGGTTCGCTTTATTTTATTTAAACCTATCGAAGTAAAATAATAAAATACACTCCAACTTTCACACACTCACACACTCGAGGTTCACACATACACATACAAATAGATTACAGAGTGGAGAAGGATAGATTGGTCAGATTAGAGTGTGGAACAATAAATAGTAGGAAGTTCGATTTGGGAACCCTCCAGGCCTCCCTCTAACTCGTCCTCACTGTCGCTTTCACCCTCTTCTTTCCTGACTGCCTGATAGGCCTGTGCTTGTTTGTCCCTTTCTCGGCTGTGATACTGCTTTAACATATTGATGTGGTACAGCCTTTGCTTTTTCCTACAGTCTGGGATGTAATTTAAATAATTCACCTCACTAATCCTCTTTACTACTTTGTATAGGCCACTAAACCAAGCTTTCAGTGGGTCACTCTGTATTGGTAGTAGCACTAACACATTGGGCTGGATTTTACAGCCCTCCTGACGTCGGGGATCGTGCTGGGGGAGCCCAGAAAATGGCTCCAGGAGAGGCCCGCCACAGGCCTTGACGCCGGGAAGGCTTGGTTCCATATTGCCAGCGCCAGTGGCGAGGCCTTGCGGCGGCCCCCTGCTGCTCGGTGGCGGCATCACAATTTAAATATGTAAATGTATTTAAAGTAATGAATTAAATACTGACTCGTTCCTGCCGTCGGTCTCGGTGCCATATTGGTGGCGGCAGCCAGCACTCCCGTGCCTTCGGATCTCCATTCGGGAAGCAGGTAAGTTTTCAGGGCGGGAGGTGGGGGGAGCGGGGTTAAACATTTTCAATTGGTTTAGGGGTGTTGGGAAGGGATAAAGTTCATAGCTTATGAACTTTGGGGAAGGCCGGGAGCACAAGGTACATTTTTTGGGGGGCAGAGGGCAAGTAATAAGTTGATGATCATTGTGGGGGTTGGGAGAGGGTTGGGATAAGTGTATTTAATTTTTTACACTTAGGTTTCTTTAAAAATTTTAATTAAATTGAAGGGCTGGAAGCCCTTTAAAAATGGTGTGATGGTGCCTGATGCCATTGCCGGGGATGGACCACCCACTTCCTGCACATCATCGGGGGAGACGGTCCGCCCCGGCCATTTAAATGAGCCGCCATGCTAAATATCGCGGCGGTTCTGCGACGTCCAGTCCACGCAGGGCCGAGATCAGCGGTGAGCTTGTAAAATGTAGCCCATTGTCTCCAGGCTGAAATGTTCTGACCTTGGCATGTTTAGCTGCCTGCCTTTTCATAGATGTCTGGGAGGTTTTTAGGAGTTCCTGAGCCATCGCGCAGACTCTCGTGAGCCACTCCCGGAACATGGAGATGTAGTCTAACATGGAAGGTTCGTCCCTGTGTCTCAAAAACCTCTCCTTGATTAATTTAAGAGGACCTCTCACCTTGTGTCCATAAATTGATTCAAAGGGACTAAAGCCAGTGGACTCATTGAGTGAGTCCCTGGTAGCAAACAGAAGAAATTCCAGCCCTTTGTCCCAGTCATGGGGGTACTCATCGCAGTATGCCCTGATCATTGTCTTTAGGGTCTGGTGGTACTGTTCCAAAGCCCCTTGTGACTGTGGGTGGTAGGCTGAAGACTTTAGCTGGGTCATGCCCAGATTACCCTGACCTTTTGAAAAATGCGGACATAAAATTCATGCCCTGATCCGACTGGATCTCAGCAGGCAGCCCATATCGGGTAAAGAATTGTGTGATGGAAATCACACCTGCCAAATGGAAACATATTAATTTTGTCATATGGAACACTGTTTGAAACTTTTACTGGACATTGCAAATAACCTTTTAAAAAGCAGAATTGAACAGTTAAAAAAATGGCCTCGCACATTTGCATTTTGAGAAGACAAAGGCTGGCTGAGAGACAGAAGTAAAGGATCAGTGTAGCTGAAACAATGGGGGTGCTCCCTGATTCAATTAGCGAGATTGGTTTTGCCAATAAGAGTAATCAAAAGACATCGACACCCCTTTGACTTTGTAAGAGCCAAACTCCACCCCTCAGGACTCCCAGACTTTAACTTCAATTAAGGACATTACATTAAGGACAGTATTTGTATTCCATTTGTTACCAACTCTACTTCAACCTCAGACCTCTTTCTTCCCCTCTGTATCTATTTGTGTGTGTGTGCCTTTCGTATACATGTGAGCATGGATGCGCCACATATTTTGGTAATTTTAACTGGTTTAGAGTGATGAGGTTAATAAACTTACATCTTTTTTGTCTAAACCCAAGAAAACCTGTCAGATTGGTTCATTTGCAATTGTAATTAGAGTGCAGTGAGCAAGAGCTCACTGAGGTGGTAAGCTAAAATCACTGTGTTTAAAAAGATAAACTCTGGTACGGCCAAATCAGCAAAGGGGCGAGAGGGGAGCCTGAGAGCCCTTCCTCACCTGGTCATAACAATTGGGTTAGCCCCTCCACCACTACCTTTGTCGAGATAGTTCTTATGGGGATGGCCTCTGGAAATCGGGTAGCCACATCCATAATAGTGAGAAGGTACTGGTAGCCCCCTTTGATTTTTGGCAGGGGCCCCACACAATCCACCAGCACTCTGCTGAATAGTTCCCCAAAAGCCGCTATGGGAATTAGGGGTTCAGGTTTTATTACAGGTTGGGGCTTCCCCACAACCTTGCATGTGTGACAAGTTTTACAGAACTCCACCACATCCTTGTGGAGTTGTGGCCAGTAAAAACATTGTTTTATGTGGTCTTGGGTTTTACTGATACTGACGTGTCCAGCCATTGGAAGGTCATGGGCTGTTCTCAATATTTCCCGACAGTACCTCTGCAGCATCACTACCTGGTGAACCACTGTCCACTCTTCATCTGCAGGTCTGTGAGGAGGTCTCCACTTCCTCATCAGCACCTCATTCTTGAAATAGTAGCACTTTGGAACTCCCTCTGCTTCAGCTTCAGTCTGGGCAGTCTGTGCTAACTTTTTTAACACTGGGTTGGCTTGCTGAGCCTCAACCAAGGAAGATCTGTTAAACACATCCTTTGGTTCCCTTAAATTCCCAAAGAAGGTTTTAGATAACCAGACAGCAGGGTCATCTGTCTGCACTGCCAGTTCAGCCTCCGCTGATGGAGCTAGTTTGGCCATGGACCAGGTCACCATACAGTCAAGAAAAATGCCAGGGACTTTCTCCTGTAACTGCTTTGTCTCCCTGACCTCGTTCAGTCTTTCTAAGACCACTTGGGAAGCTACAACCTCACCCCCACCAGATCATTACTAAGCACCAGGTTGATCCCATCCACAGGTAAACTAGGGGCAATCTCCACATTTACAGGCCCTGAAACAAGGTCACACTCCAGGTGCATCTGATATAAAGGTATGAGCATATACCTTCGTCTGGTAGCATTTACTAGCACTGTAGCATTCAGTGCACTCTCTGGGCAAAAGGTAATGCCTGTTCCCAGCAGAAAGGTTTGCGTGCTCCCTGTATCCCTAAGTATGACTATGGGCTTACTTGCCTCACTCGGGGGTATGGGGTCACTTTGCCTTTAGACACAAAATTCTGATAACACTCAGGGATTTTGTTAAGTTCTCCACACTCACAGCTATATGTTTACTGGGTCTTACTGCCACAGTTAGAGCCACAGACTGGTCCTCTGTGCTTCCCATCAGAGCCCTTTTTCCTGCACTGGTCTGGTGTACCATGACTAAGCCTACTTTCAGCAGTCAGATCAAAGGTGAACTGCCTCGTTACAATGGAAACACACAGGCTTTCGGGCTTCACTCCTCTTCTCAGCACCTTTCTTTTTGGCCTGAGGAGGGCCCCTTGTGTTTCCAGTTTTCCCTTGTTGCCCATGGCTGTTCTTCCTCCTATCACTCTCCCACCTTTTATCCTTTTCATATTTTTGGAGGTGACTGGGAAAGCATTTCCCTCAGGGCAAGGGCTTGTGGACAAGCTCATAATCATCAGCCAGGCTCTTGGAACCTTTTGTTCCTCCACATGAGTTTTTATGGAGGGGGGGAAATGAGCTTTTGAACCCCTTGAAAAGGATTACCTCTCTGAGGTTTTGATAGGTGGGCTTTATATTAAACACCCACACCAATCAGTCGATAGCGAGTTGCTTAACCCTTTCAAATTCGATGTAAGTTTGTTCAGGCTGCTTTCGGAGAGTTTGGAATTTTTGGCGGTATGTTTCCAGTATCAGCTCATATGCTCTCAGGATAGCATTTTTAGTCATCTCATAGTTTGATGAATTCTGATTGGACGGTAGGGAATAAACCTCATGGGCTTTTCCAGTTAATTTGCTTTGCAGTAGCGGGGTACAGCCCTCTGCTGGCCACTTCAACTGTTTTGCAGGCTTTTCACAACCCCTCATCAAACTTTGGTATCAATTAGGAGAATTTTAAGAGCTCAGCATTCAATCCTTAACTAGGGGTAGCTTTCTCACTAGCGGTGCCTTCACTGGGCCTTCCCCTATTCAGTTCAAGCTGCCTTAACTCTCTTTTGTGCTTCTCCTTCTGGAAAGCTCTTTCTTTCTTCCTTTCCTGAAATTGTCTCTCCTCCTTCCATTCCTGTCTTTCCCTTTCTTTTTTCTTGGAATTCTAGCTCTAGTCTCCGCTGTTCCAGCTGTATCTTGGCTAATGTTACTTTGTTTGTTTGAGATTCTAAGCCTGTCTCCGGTTCTTTAATTTCAATCTCAAAATGGTTGGCCACAAGTTTTAGGATTTCGGGTTTCCGAGCTTTTGGATAGATATTTATCTCGAAATACCAAGGTATACTTCTTACCTTTTCGACAGGTCGAGCTTTTAAACTGTCCCGAGTTACTTCACACTATTCTAGAAAGGTACTAGCCTCAAATGTGGACATTTATGTACTCTAGCTCTGAAACTACAAGAAAACCTGTATTGAAATTTTTAGATTATTACTGCGGATCAATTTGGATTCCCGCTTCCTATTTCTCATTTGTCTTTGGGTTTGATCATGGATGTAGAGCCCCCAAATTTTTGTTACGATCAGGAGGAGTCAACGGGCTCCCCTCTTTTCCTCCCCTTGTTTGGCCACAACAGGTTTATGTCTTTTTATACTTGCCAATTCCATGAGTGTTTAACTACTTACGTGCCGCGATCATAAAAAGAACCAATTGGACGGGTTTTCTTGAGTTTAACAAAGAAAGAGGTTAACTTTATTGTACTTAAGCTGACCTAAGTAAAATAATAAACTATGCTCCAACTTCCTCACACACACATGCACACACACGCACTTGAGGTTCACACACACACACACACAATCAAGGTTCACACAAATAGGTTACAGAGTGGGGAAAGAGAGATTGGTTGGATTAGAGTCCGGAGCAATAAAAAGGGGCATACAGTTTGTGGATGTTGGTGACTTGGCTGGCTTCAGGCTGATTTTGGTGGGCCTGAGGCTTCCAGTTTGCTGATGTGCAGGGCTAATTCGATGGTTCTCTTGGAAACAGAGATGCGGATGATTTCCTTCATGGGGTCTCTGTCTGCACCAGTGATAGGCCTAGGTGGGTATGGCCAGCAAGCAGGGTTCAAAGCTAACAAAGCGGATTGGACAGAGAGAGAGAGAGAGAGGGAGGGAGGACCACACTTGGGTGTTCTCTTGTCGGTGTCTAGCTGCTTGTTATTTATTTTTTATTTTATTTATTTATTTATTTTTATTTTATTTTTTATTTTTTTTTAAATTTTATTTAGAGATACAGCACTGAAACAGGCCCTTCAGCCCACCGAGTCTGTGCCGACCATCAACCACCCATTTTATACTAATCCTGCACTAATTCCATATTCCTACCGCATCCCCACCTGTCCCTATATTTCCCTACCACCTACCTATACTAGGGGCAATTTATAAAGGCCAATTTACCTATCAACGTGCAAGTCTTTGGCATGTGGGAGGAAACCGGAGCACCCGGAGGAAACCAACGCAGACACAGGGAGAACTTGCAAACTCCACACAGGCAGTTCCCGGAATTGAACCCGGGTCGCTGGAGCTGTGAGGCTGCGGTGCTAACCACTGCGCCACTGTGCCGCCCTAACTTGTCAACCAGCTTGTCTGGCTGCTGAAGAGAAAACACTGGATTAAGCACACGGATGGTGGTACTTGAATCAATTACGGACAATATATCTCCTGTAGAAAATCCCCTTGATTTCCATTGACTTGAATTTGGCTAGGACTCAGTCAAATGCTGCCTTGATATCCAGGGCAATCATTCCTGCCTCACCTTGAGTTCAGCTTTTTTGTCCATATTTGGACCAAGGCTGTAATGAGGTCAGGAGCCAAGTGGCCCTGGCAGAACCCAAATTGAGTATCTGTGAACAGGTTATTGCTGTTTAAGTGACACTTGATAGCACTGTTGACAACACCTTCCATTACTTTGCTTACAATAAGAGAATAGACTGAGGGGGCAGTAATTGGCCGATTGGATTTGTCCTACTTTTTCTGGATAGGACATACCTGGGCAATTTTCCATATTGTCGGGCAGATGCCAGTGTTGTAGCTATACTGGAAGAGCTTGGTTCGGGGCACATCTAGTTCTGGAGTACAAGTCTTCAATACTGCAGCTGGGATGTTGTCAAGACCCATAGCCTTTGCAGTATCCAGTGCCTTCAGCTGCTTCTTGATATTACATGGAGTGAATCGGATTGGCTGAAGACTAGCCTCTGTGATCCAGAGATTCACCACCCTCTGAGAGAAGAAATTCCTTCACATCTCAATTTTAAATGTGTGCCCCCTTATTCTGTAATTATGTCCCTTAGGGCGGAGCAGTGGCTAGCATCACAGCTTCAGCGACCTGGGTTCGATTCTGGGTACTGCCTGTGTAGAGTTTGTAAGTTCTCCCTGTGACCGTGTGGGCTTCCACCGGGTGCTCTGGTTTCCTCCTACAGCCAAAGACTTGCAGGTTGATAGATAAATTGGCCATTGTAAATTGCCCCTAGTGTAGGTAGGTGGTAGGAGAATTGTGGGGATGTGGTAGGAAATATGGGATTAATGTAGGATTAGTATAAAATGGGTGGCTGATGGTCAGCACAGACTCAGTGGGCTGAAGGGCCTGTTTCAGTGCTGTATCTCTTAAAAAATAAATAAAAATTTTGAGATTCCCCCACTAGTGGAAACATTTTCTCAACATCTACCCTGTCAAACCTCCTTAAAATTTTATAT
Source organism: Heterodontus francisci (assembly GCF_036365525.1). Lineage (NCBI taxonomy): Eukaryota > Metazoa > Chordata > Chondrichthyes > Heterodontiformes > Heterodontidae > Heterodontus > Heterodontus francisci. Next base: position 71,937,800 of record NC_090380.1, read on the forward strand.
GTTTCTATAAGATCACCTCTCATTCTTCTAAACTCCAATGAATAAAGGCCTAACCTGTTTAGCCATTCTTGATAAGACAGCCCTTTCATACCAAGAATCAGCCTCGTGAACCTTTATTGAGCTGCCTCCAATGCTAGTATATCCTTCCTTAAATACGGCGATCAAAACTGTACGCAGTACTCCAGGTGTGGCCTCACCAACACCCTGTACAGTTGTAACAGAACTTCCCTATTTTTAAACTCTAACCCCCTAGCAATAAAGGCCAAAATTCCATTTGCCTTCCTAATTACTTGCTGCACCTGCATGCTAACCTTTTGTGTTTCATGCACAAGAACACGCAGATCCCTCTGTACTGCAGTATTTTGTAGCCTTTCTCCATCTAAATAATAATCTGCCTTTTTATTCTTCCTACCAAAGTGGATTACCTCACACTTTCCCACATTGAACATCATCTGCCAAATTTTTGCTCACTCACTTAACCTATCTAAATCCCTTTGCAGATTCTTTGTGTCCTCATCACAACATGCCTTCCCACCTATTTTTTATGTCGTCAGCAAATTTGGATACATTACACTCTGTCCCTTCCTCTAAGTCATTAATATAGATAGTAAATAGCTGAGGCCCTTGGACCAATCCTTGTGGCACCCCACTAGTTACAGCTTTCCAACCTGAAAAAGACCCATTGATCCCGACTCTCTGCCTTCTGCGTGTTAGCCAATCCTCAATCCATGCCAACACATTACCCCCAATACCCTGAGCTCCTATTTTGTGCAATAACCTTTTATGTGGCACCTTATCAAACACCTTCTGAAAATCCAAATACACAACGTCTACTGGTTCACCTTTATCAACTCTGCTTGTTATATCCTCAAAGAACTTTAACAAATTTGTCAAACATGATTTCTCTTTCATAAAACCATGTTGACTCTGTTTGATTGCATTATGTTTTTCTAAATGTCCTGCTATTTCTTCCTTAATAATCGACTCAAACATTTTCCAAGTGACTGATGTTAAGCTAAGTGAACTATAGTTTCCTGCTTTCTGTCTCCCTCCTTTCTTGAATAGGGGTGTCACATTACCGGTTTTCCAATCCGCTGGTACCCTACCGGAATCCAGTGAGTTTTGGTATATTATGACCAGTATTGTAAGCTTTGTGAATTGTAACATGTCGAGATTCAAACCAATGATTAAATCCATCAGTCGTGCAGAATTCATGGCAACAAACTAAACCTCCTCATTAAGCTGAGCATTGCTTAGAATTGCTACAATGTCTGTTAAGACCTGTGTTTTTGGTGTCAGTGTGAGCTCTGCTGAGACGAAGTCTGAGTGGTATTTCAGGTGAGCTGCATGATACTGTAACTGCCCAAAACCAAGAATTCCAACATGTAATTCCTGGCTCTGGAGGATGTTTTGTTCCCCAATTTCAGCCATTACAGCCTTATTTGCAATGTTTTGCCTGCATGGAACTCACAGCTAGGGCAGTAATTGAAGATCTTTTTGATGTAGCTGACCAGTTTGTCGACTTTCCCAAACTTGCTTTTCCACAGCTCACTGGCAAGAGAAATTATATGTGCATTACATGTAAGATGGACAGTATTAGGCATTACACTTTGGAGCATAGATTTGGAAGATTTTATCATGTAAGTTTCATTATCACTAATGAAAGCGGGCACTTTGTTGAAATCTGCACCATATTTTGAAATGGTTTTGATTATCACTTGGGAAATAGTGGTGTAATTAACAGCTTCTAAGTGGCCAGTTTGAACCCCCTGTGTACTTACTCAGAGGCCAGAGTGTTCCTAATGCTGACACCCGAATAGTGTGAATTGATTATAATTGCAGCAGGATTTCTTTTTATTCCTACAAATTGATTTATGTTGCACAAATTCATGCACGGGCAACATCATGCCCAACCATTTTGATTTTGGTCTGTTAAAGGCTTTTTGCAGAAATGCAGTGATACCAGCAACTTAGTGCAAACACTGAAGCTTAATGTACACAGTGCCAGGATCGCAATGCTTTCCAAATATGGGCGTATCAATAAATAAGAAAGAGCCGATCTTCCAGAAACGAGAAGAAGAATTCTCATGAGACGGAATTGCAACCACTGGATTTTTCCTGCGGTCTCCGCCCTCCCCTTTAACCGGACCAATTACCTGAGGGGGAAAGTCTTCCTGGGTGCTTCCGCCTGCTGTCTGCAGCAAGGGAGCAGAAATTTCCAAAGTGCCTGGCAATTGAAGCTTGCTTTAGCATTTTTCGAGCGTAAAAGAAGCTTTCTGAAGGAAGTTGACAAAGTTTTGTTTGATTAAGAAGTTTGAAGCTTCAGTCTGGAGTTTTCTAATGTTGCAAAAAGTGCCACCTGGAGACAGCGTGTGACGATTAAAGGCTCCAGGAGTTGGGACTGAGCGGGGAGGTTTCTGTTTCTCCCTTTTGCTTGACTGAGAGTGCAGGAGTGTTTGTGAGGACGGCAGATCCTGGGAGAGATGGAGCGCTCGGGGCTGCTGCTATTGTTGCTGCTGAATTGGGGTAAGTTGTGGGGCGCTGGCTCCCTGAAGGAGCCTCACTCCCCCGATCCACCGCCTCTGTCTGTCGAGCCGCCGGAGTCGCTGACCCCTCACAGGGACACGGAGCCCGGGCTGGCCTGGGAGTTACCGCGGGGCTGGAGCTCTGAGCAGGGAGAACAGGAGTCTCTGATCCCGGCTTGTGCTGAGTCTGGGCTCAAGTGTGGGGAACATTTAACTGAAGATAAACTCCTCGGAGCCGCTCCTGGGCAGGGTGCCCTGTTTAAATGCTGCTCCTTTAATCTCAGTCCTGGCTCCCCCACCCTTTTAAAAGTGGAAGAATTGGGCTTTATTTCCCAGTGAATTTTCCATCAGTCAGGCTCGCTGTTTAAACTGCCGAATCAGGGATTGATTTATCTTTCAAGACGGGAATTATTCTCCAGTCAGTGTTTTACAGGCTGGTTGCGTCTTGGCCTCATTGGTTGGAGCTGAACTTGTGCTTTCAGTCTCCAAACCTGATCACGTTTTCTTGGCAATGATTTTATTGAGCTTTTGGGATTTTTTTTGGCATTTGAATGTTGCACTGGTAGGGTTAATATGCGATTAATTTAAACAGATGTACAGTGTCAGTCCACAAAACGCCAAGCTGCAGATCCCTCTCCTGCCCTCTGTTCCCTGTTTAAGAGCTTTTTAAACTTCTCATGCTAATCTCATAGTCAGAAAACACGCCTGGGCAGCGATTGTATACAGTAGTTATTTACTGTGCAGATTTACTGTCCCAATGCATTCATAATCTCTGCTTGAGTGTTACTCGATTGGTTCTAACCCTATGTACAATAGGATTGTTAAATGCATTCATTTCTGAACCTCATTAAGGAAGACAGCTGAGATCCCGGAACACAATGGCCTCTCTTCACTATCACCTCAAATCTGCCATTGTTTTTTCTCCTCTTTCCATTCCTCTGGCTTGCTGATAAATATTCTGGCGTGTTCTTTACCTCTGGTTATTGGAGCCCTATCATGTGTAAGTTGTATTTCAGGAAGGCATTATTGATAAATATATAAAGGTTCAACAATGGTAGGCCCAATGACCCATGTCAGCAGTCTGACACCTGGGTCTACCACACATCTGAATAATAACCCATATCCTGGAAAAAAAAAAGTAATTGTCACTTGGTTAAACGCACAATGGCTACTGTAGTTCCTTTAAAAAAAAAACATGAGTTTAAAAGATTTCCTTTTACAGGGTAATGTTATCTTAGACTTTGAGCCCTGTATTTAGAAGGAAACTAAATGCCATCTTGGTGATTTAGTCTTTTGATACAAACTCTGACATCATTCTGTTTCACTCTGGAGCTTTTAGTATTTGCAGTCAGCTAAACTGATTCATAATAAACATGAAGTCTGATAACTGAGGTTTTATTATCTACCCAATTGCAGTAAAAATAATTTTTTCCATTTTGATAAGTTTATGCCAAATATTTTAGACAACATTTCAGGGCATTGCTATGGCAACAAAGTTATAAAAGAAAGTTTGCAGCCACACCTTACTGTAAGCGGTTTGTGTGGAATCATGGTGTTGTGTTACCAATTGTACTTGTCTGGTTACTTTTTTGCTAGTTTTCTCCTCTCACTTATTGAGGTATAATTTCACTTGTGCCAATCATACCCTAGTACTTTGACCATGTAGTTGTTCACTTGTAAACCTATACAACAGCAGCAACTTGTTTATGGTGCCTTTAGTGTAACATAAAATCCAGGACACTTTACAGAAGTGCAATCAAAAATTGATGCTAAGTCAAAGGAAGAGATTTTAGAAGGCATAACTAGACAGTCAGATGGGTCTTAAAGAAGGAGAGTGAGGTGGAGGGAATTTCAGAGCTTGGGGCCTAAATGCTGAAGGTGCAGCTGTCAATGGTGGGGTGAAGAGTAGGGGATGAACAGGAGGCCACAGTTGGAGAGGTGGGGTACAGTTACAGATAGGGACGGGTGAGGTGCTAAAGGGATTTGAGCATGTGGATGAAATTTTAAATTTGAGGTGTTGGAATACTGGGAGCCAATGTGGGTCGTTGAGCACTGGAGTGTTGGCAAGTGACCTTGGCTCACGGTAGGCTATGTACAGCAGAGTTTTAGATGCACTGAAGTTTATCAAGAGTGGAAGATGGGAGGTAGGCCAGGAGAGCATTGAAATAGTCTAGTCTGGAGATGACAAAGGCAGGTATGACAGTTTTGGCAGCAGATATGTTGAAGCAGCATTGGAGATGGGTGATGCTTCAGAGGTGGAAGTAGGCGGTCTTTGTGATGGAGACGATAAAAGTTTGTAAGCTCTGCACTGAGTCAAATGGGATGCTGTGGTTAAATGCAGTCTGGTACAGCCTGATATGGTGGCTGGGGAGGGAGATGGAATTGATGCAGGAGAAATGCTGTGAACAACAGATGCCCCTCTACATTGCTTTCATTGATCTCACCAAAGCCTTTGACCTCGTCAGCAGATGTGGTCTCTTCAGACTACTAGAAAAGATTGGATGCCCACCAAAGCTACTAAGTATCATCACCTCATTCCATGACAATATGAAAGGCACAATTCAACATGGTGGCTCCTTATCAGAGCCCTTTCCTATCCTGAGTGGCGTGAAACAGGGCTGTGTTCTCGCACCCACACTTTTTGGGATTTTCTTCTCCCTGCTGCTTTCACATGCGTTCAAGTCTTCTGAAGAAGGAATTTTCCTCCACACAAGATCAGGGGACAGGTTGTTCAACCTTGCCCGTCTAAGAGCGAAGTCCAAAGTACGGAAAGTCCTCATCAGGGAACTCCTCTTTGCTGACGATGCTGCTTTAACATCTCACACTGAAGAGTGCCTGCAGAGGCTCATCGACAGGTTTGCGGCTGCCTGCAATGAATTTGGCCTAACCATCAGCCTCAAGAAAACGAACATCATGGGGCAGGACGTCAGAAAAGCTCCATCCATCAATATTGGTGACCACGCTCTGGAAGTGGTTCAAGAGTTCACCTACCTAGGCTCAACTACCACCAGTAACCTGTCTCTAGATGCAGAAATCAACAAGCGCATGGGAAAGGCTTCCAGTGCTATGTCCAGACTGGCCAAGAGAGTGTGGGAAAATGGCACACTGACACGGAACACAAAAGTCCGAGTGTATCAGGCCTGTGTCCTCAGTACCTTGCTCTATGGCAGCGAGGCCTGGACAACCTATGTCAGCCAAGAGCGACATCTCAATTCATTCCATCTTCGCTGCCTTCGGAGAATCCTTGGCATCAGGTGGCAGGACCGTATCTCCAACACAGAAGTCCTCGAGGCGGCCAACATCCCCAGCTTATACACACTACTGAGTCAGCGGCGCTTGAGATGGCTTGGCCATGTGAGCCGCATGGAAGATGGCAGGATCCCCAAAGACACATTGTACAGCGAGCCCGCCACTGGTATCAGACCCACCGGCTGTCCATGTCTCCGCTTTAAAGACATCTGCAAACGCGACATGAAATCCTGTGACATTGATCACAAGTCGTGGGAGTCAGTTGCCAGCATTCGCCAGAGCTGGCGGGCAGCCATAAAGGCGGGGCTAAAGTGTGGCGAGTCGAAGAGACTTAGTAGTTGGCAGGAAAAAAGACAGAGGCGCAAGGGGAGAGCCAACTGTGTAACAGCCCCGACAAACAAATTTCTCTGCAGCACCTGTGGAAGAGCCTGTCACTCTAGAATTGGCCTTTATAGCCACTCCAGGCACTGCTTCACAAACCACTGACCACCTCCAGGCGCTTATCCATTGTCTCTTGAGATAAGGATGCCAAAGAAGGGTACAGCCTGATATGGTGGCTGGGGAGGGAGATGGAATTGGTGGTGAAAATTTAGAGGTTGTTATTGGGGGATCAATGGCGATATCTTTATTTTTCCCCAGTGTTTAGGTGGAGGACATTGCTGCTCGTCCAGAACTGGATGTTGGATAAGCAGTCTAACAATGGGAAAGCTGTAAAGAGGTTGGGGAATGTGAAAATTTTGACCTAGAAATAGGTGCTATTTACCAAAATTAAATTAGGATGTCAAGTTGGTATGCTACTAGAAGGTATTGCTATGGCTATGCCAATAGTGAGCTTGTACTTGGAGCCTTTATGTTGTTAATGATGTTTATTAATTTGACGATGGGCAAGTAGTGCAGAGGGTGTCAGACATAAGGGTCTACTGCAACAAAAACAGAAAATGCTGCAAATACTCAACAGGTCAGGCTGCATCTGTGGAGAGAAAAACAGAATTAATGTTTCAGGTCTGTGACCCTGTGTTTGTGTTTCAGATTTCTGCTATCTGCAGTATTTTGCATTTGTGTAAGAGTTTACTAGTTTGACTATGTTGTAATATCACTTGCTACAGTTAATATTTTAATGTTTGCTATTGCAGCTACCTTCCCCCTCCATGGATGTATTTTAGCAGGCTTTTACTTTCTGTTTTTACTCGGTCATGCTGTTTCAGTTTCATTAAGCGTGGAACTTAGCTGCTGGTGTGTCAGTGTCAAATAATGAATGAAATCTGTTAGAACTTTTGAAGGGTAGGGAAGAAAAAGTTTTAAAAATAAATCATTGTTACTGGGGCTGGAAGAGTTGTGCAGTCCTTTTTTTAAGCTTAGCAGCTTTTATTTTGTTAAAATGTTGCCACAGGAAAAATGCTGGACAAAATACCTGCTCCTAGCTGCTTCTCCCTAACCCTTAAATGATCGAGTACCAGAACAAAAGAAAAGATGTGAATTGATGATCAGTAATTATATATGTGAACCAATTGCTAAGATGTGCATTTCACTGAGTTCTTTTTTTTTTCACCCTTACTGTCCTTGTTCATTGGGAAATGCCAGGCTTCTGAGTAACAGTTTCCCTCAGGGTTCAAAGGAATAGGATCAAACCTGTGTCCCATCACTCCTTGTTGTTTTGCTGTGTTTGTGTGATGTGCCAAAAATTTGACATCCAATTTGTTCATAATATCAATATGAGCACAGTTTTCCTTTTAAAACATTGATAGCATTCTGGATAGAAAGCTTCAAAGCTAAAATACTAGTGGGAACAACAATGAAACTTGTGCTTGAAGTTGCATTCTGAGGGATTAACCTGAAGTTGGTGAAATCAGAAATTTTTTATAATTTGAAAGATGGGGGGAGGTGGTGGGGAAATGACAGGAACATGGCTACAACTGGATATCTTTGTGTCCTGCTTCTCCTGATCACTAGAAAATGAATGAGGAAGGTCAAATGGCTCATCGTGGTTCAGTCGTGGGGAGGAACCCTAAAGACCCTCCAGTTGCAGAATCCAACTAGTCATTTTCTGCATGTACCTTTCTTCATACTGTTTTACATACTTCTATAATATCTCTAGTACATCTGCGATGACGGGATTGTCCTATGAAGAGAAATTGAGTAGACTGAGCCTATATTCCCTGGAATTTAGAACAATGAAAGCTGATCTCATTGAAGCGTATAAAATTCTTAAGGGACTTGATAGGGTAGATACTGGGCGGTGGGGGGGGGGGGGGGGAGTCTAGAACCAATTTAGGACGGAGATGAGAAATTTGTTTACTCAAAGGGTTATGAACCTTTTGGAATTCTCTACCCCAGAGGGCTGTGGATGCTCACAGCTGAACATATTCAAGACTGGGATTGATAGATTTTTGGATGCTAAGGGATATGGGGATATTGTGGGAAGGTGGAACTGAAGTAGAAAATCAGCCTTGATCGTGCTGAATGGCAGAGCAGGCTTGAAGGACTGGAAGGTCTACCTCTCCTATTACTTGTTATTATGTGCAATCCTCCGATCTCTGCACTTCTCCAATTCTGGCCTCTTGTGCATCCTGATTTTCATCGCTCCACTGTCGAATGTGCCTTCAGTTGCCTCGGCCCTAAGCTCTGGAATTCTCTCCTTTAAACATCTCTACCTCCCCTCCTTTTTAAGGCATTTCTTAAAACCAGTTCTTTTACCAAGATTTTGGTCATTTATCCTAATATCTCATTACAAGTCTCTGTGTCAAATCTTGTTTGATAACGCTGCTGTGAAGCCCCCCCTTGGAATGCTTTACTATGTTAAAGGCACGCTGTTAAAATACTTGTTGCCTTTTTCAGCTCTATTTAACATCAGTTTATAATTGAGTTGTGACGGAAACCACACCCACCAAAATGAGACATTACTTTCATCATATGGAACATTATTTTTGAACTGTTACTGGACTTGGAATAACTTCTTTAAAAAGACCACAACAGTGACTGAAAACATGGCTGCACATTTGCATTCTAAAAGATAGTCACATGAAGAAGACAATGGGAGTACTCCCTGATTCAATTAGCCAGATGGGTTTTGTTAATAGTGATGATCAAGAGACATTGACAGTCATTGAGCCAGCATTCCAGCCCCACTCCACCCCTGCTGAAAGTGCCTGGTAAGCTTGGAGGAATCCACAAGTCTTGCAGGCAAGGCTGCTCCAAACAAGGAGCTAGTCACATGGCTAACCTGCTGGCCAACCTGGGGTTTTTTGAATTGTGCCTGACTCCGAACAGTGTCATGAAGACCCCACCAGCCAAGAATGAGAATTTTGTCATATGGACATTAATTTTAAACTGTTGCTAGATAGAAGAAATGACTTGCTTAAAGAGATCAGCAGTGGCTGGAAAATGTTTGCATACGAAGAGACAGTGCCTGGAGACGATAGAACGGCTTCCAGATCCAATTGACTCATAGATTTTGATCACCAGACATTGTGTAAGAAAGCTAGCATTCCAGGGTGACTAAGATGGAGAATCCACAAATGCAGGAGTTTGTTAAAACAGCTAGCCACGTGACTAACCTGCTGGCCCAGGTTTTGTTTGAACTGCTCACAGCACAGTTTGGGAGATTGCAACAGAACTTGGAAGAAGAGAGCCTTTCTCTTGCTTGCTGTCTCTCGCGCATCTCCGGATCCAGTGAAGTCACTTAAACCTCGAGAGAAAAGACTGCTGCATTGAAACATGTTTTAAAGCATGCACTGGGCCCCACGAAACAGCAAGACTTACTGACAATCAAAGACTCTACATCGAACTCAAAGGACAGAAAATAAATCCCAGCTATTGCCTCAAACATTCCCCTTTTATTCTTTCTACTTTTCTGTCTCTATCTCCGTCTTTGTTTATAGCATATGCATGATCGCGTCATGTATTTTTCGTAGTTTTAACTGAATTACAGTTTTACGGTTAATAAACATACACCTTCCTTATTTAAATCTGAGAAAACCTGTCTGGTTGATTTTCTTTGCAATCATAATTAGTGAGCAAGGACTCGCTGAGAGGAAGCTAAAAACACGGTGTTTTAAAAATTAAACCCGGTTAGGGCCAAACTAAGAAAAGCCTGGGAGGGGAGCCCTGGACCCCTGCTTCACCTGCTCGTAACAGAGTGGAAGTTGGATAGTAACCATATCTTTTTATATGCTCTCCAAGTGTAAGTTGGCAGTTTGGTATGAAACAAAATAAGCAGAAAGGTTACAGATGGTATAAATTTGTAGAAGAGGAGCTGCTCCCATTCCTAATTTGGCTATTCTAATTTTGGCATTTAAAAAGGGATATTGATTAGTTCTTGAGGTGTACATGCACAATTATGGCACAGTATAAGCCAGGCACAGTCTAACAGTTCAGATGGTGCCAGATGTGGGACTGTACAGCTTATAAATGTATAGAAGTGGCATAAACATTGAAGTAAGGCAAGTAAGTCAAAACCATTAAAATGTGAAACACAGTACCAAGTTAGTTCCCTTTCTCCCTCCACCCCCCCCCCCCCCCCCCCCAAAAAAAAACTGGGCCCTGAGTTTGTGAAACTACTCTGAATTCCCTCACTAGAACTCTGCATTATTGAATGCTCGTGCTGTCTGATGCAACCTAATTATGTTCATTGTAATTGTCTATCAAAGTGCAAAATGCTCAACTCCTGCATTTGGTGAAGTAAAACATTCTTCACCTTTAAAATTGTGTGGTTGCAGAAGATATGTACAAAAGTCATTTATCTATTTGAAACACTATTATGTTGCTTACAGATTATTTAAAGGATAGATTGTAAAGGGACACAAATACCATTTATTATTTTCCTTTGGGTTATCTTGTTCAGAGGCACTTGTGTCCGAGTTGAGAGGTTATAGTTTCAAGCTCAACTCTGGGATTTAACCATATAAGGTAGGCCGATACTTTTAGGGCAATAGTTTGTGTTGTCTTACAAATTAGATGTTAAATCAAGGCACCGTCTGTTTGTTGGGGATGTAACATTTTCTGTGGCACTATTTGAAGAGTTGGGATTTCTCTCAGTATCCTTACCAATGTTCCTCCCCTAATTAGCCCCACCAAAAGAACAGATTAACTTGTCATTTGTCCCATTTTCTGCTTATTGGATCTTGGTTGCATACATAACCGTGATTATACTTCAAAAACCACTGACCACCTCCAGGCGCGTATCCATTGTCTCTCGAGATAAGGAGGCCCAAAAGAAAAAAAAAGAAAGAAACTTCAAAAGAATTTAATTGGATGTGAAATGCTACGTGATGTCCTGACCTTGCGATTAGGTGCTATAGCAAAACAAGTTCTTTACTGGATTACACTGTATGATATGACAGGAACATTGGCTCAAGCCATTACTTAAAATATTCCAGTCCATCTTAATAATTTTGTTTTCAACTACTCAACCTAATATGGAATAACAATAAACCCCCATTATTCTTGTTGCTACTATAAAATGGGTCCAGTTATATTTACTAAAACATATCCTATGTCAGTACCAAATAGAACTATGCATAAATGATAGAAAATTAAAATCTAGCATAACAATTATCCTCCACTTATTAACTCTGCTAGCCTTCCCTCCCACATGCAACTTGATTTTTGAGGCCACAGTGGGACTGGGATCCAATGCTAAAATTAGCCACATGGCCTGCGTGATGGTTCCCCACCTCCATCGCTGCCCCAGAGGCAGGATGGGGACGGCAGGGCTACTCACCTGTACATGGTGGGTAGGTGACACAACTCATTAAGGGTCATTTTAGGCCAATTAAAGGAGGTTGACTAGGATTTACCAGGTTGGTCTCCATGTCCTCGCAGGTGGTGGGGAGCCAGTTTAACTGCCTGGAAGTGGCCTCCTGGCAGTTGTCTGCCTGCCTGGGTGCTGCAGCAGTCGCAGGCCTCCCTGTAGAGGGGCTCTGTCCCTGCCCCCTCTCCACAACAATGGTGGCCTGGCTGCAAAACCCTCTTTTTGTTTTATTAGCTTAAATTTTAAAAAAAGTTGGACGAAGTGCACCTCCATTTTGAAGCACCCTCTCCCTTCCTTAATTTCCACGCCCTTCCTTATTTTCCATTTGTTGCACCTTTCCAGCTAGAAGGTCGTTGGGCCTCCAGCGTCGAGAGCCTGTGGGGCTGCCCCTAATTGCACTGTGAGCCTGTCCTCTGGTCCTTAATTGGCCGCCCTGGGGGAAATCACAATGAATGACTGTGTGTTTCCCCCACTGTGCGGCTTTCTGACCCACGTTTCAGCCTGCCAGTGGGGTTTGGGAGTCTGCAGGGAAAATCCTGTTTGAGGTGTGTCTCTGTTTTTCATGTGTACTTTCTTATTCCTGTACCTTTGGTAGTGCAATTCCTGGGCTTGCTTTTCACATTGGTCTGGCTTCTCCCCTGGACCTTATGCATGGATTTTTCTATTGTACATTCTCCCATGTGCACATGGTCACGTCAGCAGATTATTCCACTGTTTTTAGACCAGGGATAAAATCCACTGTCTAAGGCTCAAAGACAAAGCTGGGTTCAGAACTGTGGTTTCCATCCACTCTCCTCATTTCCAAATAAATAAATAAAAAAGCCCCTCCGTTGTCAGCCAATAAATTGCCTCTCAACGTCTGGGGGATGGGGGAAAAGAGAATTAAGGGGTTGGCCATTCAGACACTCAAACATATTCCGCCATTCAGTTCGGAATTTCCTCCCTAAACCTTGCCACCTCTCTCTCCTCCTTTTTAAGATGCTCATTAAAACCTAACTCTTTGACCAAGCTTTTGGTCACCTGCCCGAATAGCCCCTCATGTGGCTCAGTATCAAATTTTACTTTATAATGCACCTGTGAAATGCCTTGAGACATTACATTAAAGATGCAATAAATATAATTGTTGAATCTTACCTGAGATTTGTCATAAGCTTCTTTGCTTTATTTTAACTTTATTTTTGTCATCCACAGTACATTTAGTTTTGGATGATCTACCTTTTCCCTTCAAAAGAATATGCCTAGTTTGTACCTGAAATATCTCTTCCTTGAATGCCCTCCATTACTCCACCAGTATTTTACTCTGCAATTGCCTTTTCTAAAATCTGCTAGGTCCCTTCTTAAATCACTGAAATTAGCTGTAATATGTTCTGGTCTCTTTCCATAATTACTTTAAACCAGATTAGTCACAGTTAACTAGATGATCTCCGACTGTAATGCTCTCCACTTGCTCTACTTAAACTGTTTCCTTCCTTGCTGGACTGGAGATACACTGACTGAGGAAGTTCTCCAATGGGACATATCAGAGGTTTCCCAGTCTGTATTAGGGAATTAAAGTCTCCTAATATTACTACTTTTTGTTCTATGTCTTTGAAATTTGCTGACAAATTTGCTTATCTATCCCCTTTCTGTTTAGAGCTCCAGAAGAAGTTATTCATGGTTACCCTCTGTGTTGTCTATTTTGTTCATGTTTCTAGTACCTGAACAGGTGTACCGATTTGAGCAAATCCAGCTCCAAGGATGGTTCCTTTCTAGCCTCACGCTTCCTGCCATGTCTACCAATGGCCACCCAGTCTCCCTTGCCAGCTTGTCTACTCCTGGTGACCTGGTCTTGGGGTGGGGGGTGCTGGTGACCACACCCTGGGATGTCTCCTTCAGGAAATTTCCTCCCAAACATTGCGGAGTGTGTCCAGTTGGCTCAAGCATTGCAATATTCTGCTTGAGAGCACAACCTTTGTACATTTAATAGATATTTATGCATCTGCATGATATGTGGTGCCACACAGACATCTCCAGACTCTGCCATGCCTATTTATATGTTTGTGTGATGGTTTGCACAACTTACATCATGCCAAGACAGGATTGGCTTAATGGACAGCTGGCCTTACCTTTTATTCATGTGTTTGTAAATCCCTGACTGGCCGCAACATTTAGGAGTCTCAACAATCGCATTGTTTCCAGTTTGGAAAAAAGCAAACCAGTAACATTATGCATTTCCAAGGCAATCATACAGGATTGCACAATTATTCTGCTTTTATTGTTTCTTTTCAGATATTATCTAAGCATCTCTGAAGATAGCTATCATATCGACAATATGCATCCTGTAACTGATGTAGTTATGTTGATGGATTTCTAGAGATGAAGGTCAAGATTTGTTAATAACTTCATTTTCAGAACTTCTATAATAAAATAATGTTGGATCATTCCTGACGTGACTTATTAGGCTTAAATTTTCCCCAGCACATTGATGGTCTAGCCCTGGCAATGAAACACACAGCTGACCTAAGTAGACGCCTATAAGCACCAAGGACGGGGAGGAGAGAAAATCAACTTAAAGTATTTTACCTGCCAGATATTTGTCACTGTACAAAGCTATGGTGCCCAATGTTGTAGCTACTTGAGTACAGATAAGAAGGGGTTAATAGGTGCTCAGACTGCCAAGATTGTTTGCCCTGACAGGTGAGGTGTGCTGTGCATGCAAGAATATGAAGTGCAGGAAATTATTCTCCTCTGCTTAAAGCAAAATTTGCCAACTGTGACCTGTTCATAACACCAAAATGAGACACCATTGCAAACAGTGAGAAAGAGTCGAAGAAATTGCATAGGAACATGCAGGTTAGAGGAGTGGATACGTAGATGGCCATTGCAATTTAATGCAGAGAATGTGAAGTAGAACATTTTTAGGAAAAAGAACCATGAAAAGTACAATATTCTTGGTATTGCTGGACTAATATGGAATACTTAATGCATCTGCAGTGGTTAATGAAACAGGAGCTTTATTGGAACACATCTAACTGCTGTAGCTTGCATTTTCCATGAGACTGTATGAGCCACCTAAGCATGTGATTGCACATCACAGGACGTGTTGCAACTAGTATATGAATAGCATATTAAACAATTAGAATTAACCCATTAACAACCCAATATCCAGTAACACCTTATACTACATCTTTTTACCCCCTGCCCCAGGTGTCTGATTCCCATTTCTATGTGGTGGAGATCAAACAAACAACAACTTTAAACTCTGGTGTGCAGTCCTTTAATCTTGTTTTCTTAGGTCCCCTTTTCTTTCCTCCATTCTTCTAATATGGGCAACTGCTATGGTGATTTCACTAGTCTATCAGAACGGGTCCTCTTCCCCTTTGGAGGGGATTGGGGTTTTGAGTCCTCCAAGTCATCCCTTAGACTCTGTTGGGCAGGAGGGGAATTGGTAGGTAACTCGCATTCAACAGTTGGATTGTCATCTGGATTGGTGGATGAATGCAGCATCACTGGTAGGTTAGATTGGGCAGATGAGTGACTGATTCCATGGGTTAGGAGGCTGCTTCTGTAAGGCCTCCAGTGCACGTCTGTTCTGTCGCACTGTACCGTGCTCTGTTTGGATGCGGTAGGACCATGGATGTGGTGTCTGTTCAATCATTTGTCCCTAGCGAGCTTGGTCTCTGATCCAAACTGGCTTTTCCTAGTTGGAAGTGTGGCAGGCTGCGTGCCTTGGGACCTTTGTCATAGTTCAACATCTGGCAGGAACGATCTTTGTCCTCTTCCTCGCTCTCGCTCTTTGTCCAAGTCATCAACTTGTATTTGTGGCATGAGTGTGTGCGTGTGAGAGTAGGGAGTTGAGTTCTCAGTCGTCTTCCCATGAGGTGTTCACATGGTGCGAGACCATTTTGGAGTGGAGTTGAACGATTGCTCAGAGGTGCAAGTTAGATGTCATTGTTGAACAATGCTTTCACTGTAGGCACTCCTCTTTCAGCTTCACTATTGGCTTGAGGGTGTCTTGGTGAGCTGGTAGTATGGACAAATCCATATGATGCCGTGAACACTCTAAAGTAGTCATTGGCAAACTGTGGTCCATTGTCTTGGATTTTATGTGTTGCAAATATCTCCTCCTGCAATGTAATTACTGCTTCAAAAGTGTGACCCTGCGTTTGCTTGACTTCTATCCATCTGGAGTAGTAGTCTACTATGATCAAGACCATCTTCTTCTTTGCCTCCTTATCTCGAGAGACAATGGGTAAGCGCCTGGAGGTGGTCAGTGGTTTGTGGAGCAGCGCCTGGAGTGGCTATAAAGGCCAATTCTAGAGTGACAGGCTCTTCCACAGGTGTTGCAGAAAAATTTGTTTGTCGGGGCTGTTACACAGTTGGCTCTCCCCTTGCGCCTCTGTCTTTTTTCCTGCCAACTGCTAAGTCTCTTCGACTCGCCACACTTTAGCCCCACCTTTATGGCTGCCCGCCAGTTCTGGCGAACGCTGGCAACTGATTCCCACGACTTGTGATCAATGTCACAGGACTTCATGTCGCGTTTGCAGACGTCTTTAAAGCGGAGACGTGGACGGCCGGTGGGTCTGATACCAGTGGCGAGCTCGCTGTACAATGTGTCTTTGGGGATCCTGCCATCTTCCATGCGGCTCACATGGCCAAGCCATCTCAAGCGCCGCTGACTCAGTTGTGTGTATAAGCTGGGGATGTTGGCCGCCTCGAGGACTTCTGTGTTGGAGATACGGTCCTGCCACCTGATGCCAAGTATTCTCTGGAGGCAGCGAAGATGGAATGAAT
The DNA here is from genome assembly GCF_036365525.1 of Heterodontus francisci. Lineage (NCBI taxonomy): Eukaryota > Metazoa > Chordata > Chondrichthyes > Heterodontiformes > Heterodontidae > Heterodontus > Heterodontus francisci. The sequence continues at coordinate 71,954,096 of NC_090380.1, forward strand.
TGAGACGTGGCTCTTGGCTGACATATGTTGTCCAGGCCTCGCTGCCATAGAGCAAGGTACTGAGGACACAGGCCTGATACACTCGGACTTTTGTGTTCCGTGTCAGTGCGCCATTTTCCCACACTCTCTTGGCCAGTCTGGACATAGCAGTGGAAGCCTTTCCCATGCGCTTGTTGATTTCTGCATCTAGAGACAGGTTACTGGTGATAGTTGAGCCGAGGTAGGTGAACTCTTGAACCACTTCCAGAGCGTGGTCGCCAATATTGATGGATGGAGCATTTCTGACGTCCTGCCCCATGATGTTGGTTTTCTTGAGGCTGATGGTTAGGCCAAATTCATTGCAGGCAGCCGCAAACCTGTTGATGAGCCTCTGCAGGCACTCTTCAGTGTGAGATGTTAAAGCAGCATCGTCAGCAAAGAGGAGTTCCCTGATGAGGACTTTCCATACTTTGGACTTAGCTCTTCGGGCAAGGTTGAACAACCTGCCCCCTGATCTTGTGTGGAGGAAAATTCCTTCTTCAGAAGACTTGAACGCATGTGAAAGCAGCAGGGAGAAGAAAATCCCAAAAAGTGTGGGTGCGAGAACACAGCTCTGTTTCACGCCGCTCAGGATGTGAAAGGGGTCTGATGAGGAGCCACCATGTTGAATTGTGCCTTTCATGTTGTCATGGAATGAGGTGATGATACTTAGTAGCTTTGGTGGACATCCAATCTTTTCTAGTAGTCTGAAGAGACCACGTCTGCTGACAAGGTCAAAGGCTTTGGTGAGATCAATGAAAGCAATGTAGAGGGGCATCTGTTGTTCGGGAATAGCATGTCAACGGTCGATCTCTCTGCACGAAAGCCACACTGTGCCTCAGGGTAGATGCGCTCGGCCAGCTTCTGGAGCCTGTTTAGAGCGACTCGAGCAAAGACTTTCCCCATTATGCTGAGCAGGGAGATTCCACGGTAGTTGTTGCAGTCACCACGGTCACCTTTGTTTTTATAGAGGGTGATGATATTGGCATCGCGCATGTCCTGAGGTAGTGCTCCCTCGTCCCAGCACAGGCATAGCAGTTCATGTAGTGCTGAGAGTATAGCAGGCTTGGCACTCTTGATTATTTCAGGGGTAATGCTGTCTTTCCCAGGGGCTTTTCCGCTGGCTAGAGAATCAATGGCATCACTGAGTTCCGATTTTGTTGACTGTATGTCCAGCTCATCCATGACTGGTAGAGGCTGGGCTGCATTGAGGGCAGTCTCAGTGACAACATTCTCCCTGGAGTACAGTTCTAGGTAGTGCTCAGTCCAGCGGTCCATTTGTTTGCGTTGGTCAGTGATTATGTCCCCTGATTTAGATTTGAGGGGGGCGATCTTCTTGATTGTTGGCCCAAGAGCTCTCTTAATGCCATCATACATCCCTCTGATGTTTCCGGTGTCGGAGGCCAGCTGATTATGACTGCATTGGTGTTGCCAGTCGTCGTTTGCGCAGCGCCTGGCTGTTCTTTGTACAGTGCTTCTGGCTGCTTTAAGTGATAAGGATGTTAACTCGATGGGGGCTTTCTTGTCGTTCAACAGTGCAATGCGCTTAGCGGCTATGATGGGCTCCAGCTCTTCATTATGAGATTGAAACCAGTCTGCATTTCTCTTCGCACTTTTGCCGTAGGTGGTCAAAGCTGACTCATAGATGGCATCTCTGATGTGAGCCCACTTGGTCTCAGCATCCCCTGTGGGGGTGTTTTGAAGGGCTGTTGCAAGTGAATTTAGAAATTTTTCTAACAGCTGTGGATGAGAAATTCTGCTCGTGTTGATGCGCGGGTGGCCCTTCTGCTTGGAATGATGCAGCTTCTTTGGTTTGAGTCTAACCTTGCTGCACACCAGGGAGTGGTCGGTGTCGCAGTCCGCACTGTGGAAGCTGCGTGTGATTTGAACACTGTTTAAGGAGGCTCGCCTTGTGATGAGGTCTAGCTGGTGCCAACGACGCGATCTTGGGTGCCTCCATGAAACCTGGTGACAGAGTTTAGTGTGAAAGAACGAGTTGGTGATGCAGAGGTTATGATAGGTACACAACTCAAGCAGTCTCTGCCCGTTCTCATTCATCCTTCCAACGCCATAGCGCCCAAGGCAGGAGGGCCATGAGTCATGGTCAGCCCCAACCCTGGCATTGAAGTCCCCCAGCAGGAATAGGTGTTCGGTGTTGGGGATGCTGCTAATGATGTTATGGAGTTCCTCGTAGAACTGGTCTTTAGCTTCAGGTGGGGAGCAGAGTGTTGGAGCATTGATGCTGAGTAGGTGTACTGGACCAGAGGTGGTGAGCAGTCGGACGGACAGTGTGCGTTCTGAGCCATTTGAGGGAGGCTCTATCATGCTGAGCAAGGAGTTTCTGATGGCGAAGCCCATTCCATGCTGTCTTGGTTCTTCAGGATCCCTACCTTGCCAGAAGAAGGTGTAGTCTCGCTCTGCTAGAGATCCACTCGCGGGGAGGTGTGTCTCCTGAAGTGCTGCAATGTCTAAATTGATTCTACTGAGCTCGTTGTTAATGATGATTGTCTTCCGCGAATCATTGATTTGTGTAAGGTCTTCTGACAGGCCAGGACACACAGTTCTGACATTCCAGCTTGCAAAGCGAAGGGCTGGTACCTTCTTTCCTTTTTTCGTGTTGTTTGGTGCGGTGTTGCAGTCCACCTTTCGGGCAATGACCCTGTGCTCCAAGCACCCATTGAAGCAGGTAGACTGTGGTGGGACAGAACCTTATTGACCGGGGGCTGCCCGGTTTGAGGCGGGCGGTAGCTATCCAGTGAGGTGTGATGACCTCTCCCACCGACAAAGGCAACCCGTGGCGCCCGGTTTCTACGCCAATTTAGCTGGACTTATAACCTGTTACTGCTGCCTTCCATGTTGTTTCAGTCGCTGTGAGGCAACTATGGAGTGACCTCTCCATGGCGCATGCCTGGGCGAATTTATGGAGGTTGAGAGTTGCCCTCTCGGCCTTTCTGGTGGGGTCCAAAGGAGTGCAGAGCACGATGTTTGGCACCGGTATGGCTGCAGGAACTGCTGAAAACATGCCAAAGGTGACACATGACCGCCTACGGGGTTCCGCTCTGGACTTTCTGTTAGGGTTTACTCCCTTAGCCTTGGTCTCTCCCGAGACGCCCACAAGGCAGTGGGGTTGTTAGGGCCCCTACACAGGTGTAGGATGATGCCAATGGGAGGAGGGGGTGCGAGGGGGAGGGGTGGAGGGAAGGGGGTGCGAGGGGGAGCTGGGAAGGGGGCTGTCAGGGGGTGGGGGGGGTGCAGGGGAAGGGGGTGCAGGGGGAAGATGGTGCTGGGGGGAGCTGGGACGGGGTTGTGAGGGGGTGAGCTGAGAGAGTGGAGCAGGGAAGGGAGGGAGGGGAAGGGGGGGAAAGCGGGTGCAGGTAATCCATTTCCTCAGTTCCCACCATCAACGCCTGGAAAGCTCATCCGTGTCCTTCGGGAGGTGAGCGACATCCTCGTGCGCCGGTACCAGTATTGCCGACAGCGCGCTGTCTCCCGTGGGCGCTTTGAAGTTGCGGCCAAGGAGCCGTTCGTGGATTTTTGGATGTTCGGGGCACCTTTTCACAAGGCTTCCCTAGGGTCCCGCTGCTCCTTCTCTTCAATGGACTTACCGCACGCCGTGGCCACGGACACTCTGGGCACTCTGTTCAAAGAGGTCCATCCCATGATTGTGATGGGAAGGAAGATGTTATCAACGGTTCTGTTGTCTCCTGACAATGAATAACACAAGTAATACTTCCTTCTAGTGACCTTCTAGTGACCTTGGAGAGACCTGGCCACCAAACTGAATATCTTGCTCTGGCTCAATTTATTTTTGTGATGTCCAAATGTCCTTGGTGCAATCGTTGTAGTATGTTGAGTTTCATAACTCCTGGAACGACCGTGTTCTCATCATAGATGAGTAAATCATCACCTAGAGTGAGATGTCTTCTCTGTTCATAGTACTGTTTGAGAATGAGATTGTACGGCATGTATGCTGCATCCTTTGCAGTACTCTCTGATCTGAGCACATTCTGCATTAGGTTTCTGTGCATCTCTAATTTCGTTCAGTTGCTGCTGGTAGAGTTGTGGTTGTTGTCGATGCGGAGGTTTCTACCTCTTCAACAAGAGCCCTTGTTTGGACCTTGCCACAGGGATGCAGGACAAAGCATCCACTGTAATCTGCTTTCCCAGCACATACTCTGTGTCAAACCTCATCATCTTCAGTCTAAATCGTACTCGTGGAGGCATTTTTATCAACTCCTTTGAATTTGGGAGTCACTAAGGGCTTGTGGTCTGTCTTTATCTTGAAGTGGAGACCAAGAACATAATCTGCAAACTTCTCACAAGCCCATGTAGCAGCTAGTGCTTCTTTCTATATCACTGCATATCTCTGTTCGGTCTCTGTCAGTGAACTGGATGCATAGTAAACTGGTCTGCACTTTCCATACATCTGTATCTGAGAGTACAGCTCCCAATCCTGTAGAAGATGCATCTGCAGCAATGATAGTGGGTTAGCACTGGGTCGTAGTAAGCTAAAATATCAGGTAATCTCAAAATCTTTTTATTTTTTTCTTAAAAGACCTCTTGTGCTTCCTCCCAGTACTCTAATGACTTGTCACAACAGCTGAAGTAGTGGCTTATTGACGACAGCTAGATTGGGCAGGAACTTTCCGACTTGGTTTATCATACCCATGAATCTCTGGAACTCGGTTGTGTTCTGAGGAGCTGGAAACTCCTTGATTGCTCTTGTCTTCTGTGGCTCAACCCTGACCCCAAATCCATCCACAATATGCCCAAGGAGCTTGACCGTTGGCTGCAAGAATTCGCATTTGTTGTTAAATATACGTCTTGCTTCCTCTACATGTTGTAGCACAGCTTGCATTCTAGTGTCATGTCCTGTCTGAGTGGATCCATGTATCAGGACATCATCCATGTGACATACAAGTCCATCCAGTCCTTCTCGGATGCTTGACATTGTCCTCTGGAAGATTTCTGGCACTGATGTGATGCTGAAGGGTAGTCTCTTGAAGCAGAACCTCCCAAATGGAGTAATTAAGGTTGTGAGCAACTTCAACTTTTTGGGTAGTTGCCAGAAACACTTTGCATCTAGCTTTGTGAAGATTGAACTCTTTCCCAATTTAGCTAAGCTCTTGTCCACAGATGACAGAGGATGAACTTTGCGTTCAACTGCTTTGTTCAGCTGTGTAAGTTCGACACAAATTCTGATAAACCTGTTGGGTTTTGGCATCAGGACCATCCCCAAGTACCAGCTTGTTGGTTCTGTTATAGGAGAAATAACCCCCTGCTTCAACATAAAAGTCAATTTCCTTCTTTTGGCAAGAGTGGGCGAGGATCATTTTTGGGTGTAAGTAGGCATGCTGGCTTTGTTCCTGGACGTAGAGTTACGTTGTATGCTATCTTCAGCTTTCCTAGTCCTGCGAACAGCTGTGGGAATTCAGTTCTAAAGTGTTTGGGCTGATTTCTGCTTTCCAGTCCGTCTAATCTGCAAATCAGATGCAAGTTGGTGCAGGCCTCCCTGCTCAGAAGTGAGCAACACTGGTTCTGAATCACATACATTGTTTCTGTGATTTCTTTTTCCAAATTAGAGGGTTGCCTTCAGTTCTCCTATGAACTTGAGTTCTATCTCTCCTGGCCTATATAGTTTTTGTTACATGATGGCTGAAGATAGTTTCTCTCTAACCATGGTTCAGCACCAGAAAGAACCAGAACTGCTGCACTGGTGTCTAACTTATACAGCAATCCAGCAGCTTTTGCTTGTTTCCTGGATCTCTCCAAGAGAAGGAACCTCCGTATCCCTGATATCATCTACTTCATGGATCTTGCCACCTTTCAAAGTCTTCCCTTTGTGTATATTCTATACAAGCTTCTTAATTATGGCACACAGCCTGGAAGTGGCTCATCATTCTGCATAAGTGGCATTCAGCCTCTTTTGGCGGGACAGTTTTCCCGCCTGTGTTTTTTTCTCTCTGCCACACTGGTTTACAGCTACCTTGGACTGTTGATGGATGCTCTTCCTGTCTCCCCTGCTTTTTTTATGACCACTTTCCTTTTTTTCTAATATTTGATATTCACTGCAGATGCAGAGTTGGCTGCTTTTGAGATGGGGCTCTCCCGGTCACCTCGAACCACACATCGAATCTGTTTCTTGACCTCTGCTTGTCTAATCTTTTGGATTGCCTTTGCTGAGGTTAGATCATCTCTTCCCTTGTCTGACTGTTTGCCGTCATCATTCCATACTCCCATGTTGATTCTGTCTCTGATCAGTTAATCTTTCAGGCTGCCATACTCTCAGTCCTCTGCAAGTCTATGCAGGTCATTTATAAATGAATCAACAGTTTCCCCTTGACATTGGGTACACTTATTAAATTTAGCATGTTTAACAATGGTACTCTTTCTCAGATTTAAAGTATGTATCAAGTGCTTTGATTGCTTCTTCATCAAACGTGGCTTTCTCCTCATCGGTACTCTGCGTAACGAGGATATCATCCACACAGTCGCTCATCGCATTATGCTAGCAAAGTGATCTACTTGCCTTCGCAGTGAGGCCCGATGAGGTGCTATATCTGGCAAATCTCCAATACCATTTCGGTCGTGCTTCTGCTTGATTTTGAGGCCTGCGACCTTCTTGAAGCTTTCAGGGAATGGTTGCGACGTCTCCATCACTACTTTTCACCCACTGCCACCCTACAAGATTAATCTAATGATACCCATACAGAATACTTAATGAGTCTGCAGAGGTTTATGAAACATAAGCTTTATTGGAACATGTCTAACTGCTGTGACTTGCATCTTCAACGAGGCTGTATGAGACAACAAATCATGTGATGCATCACATCCTGTGATGTACACTCTATATAATTAGTATATTAAACAAGTAGAATTAACCCATTTACATCCCAATATCCAATATGACAATTATATTACAAAAGGGAGTATATCTGAAATGGCCAGACCATAAATATCTAGGGGTGCTGATGAATAGATCTTTTGAAGTGGAATCTAGGTAGAAAAGGCCATTTTTAAAAAACCCAGGGAAATGCTGTTTTGTACATAGGGACATGAAATAATTTTCAATTTGTGCAGTACATTGGCTAGATCACATATGGAATATTCTGTGTAATTCTGGGCACCCCTTTTATTAGGATTTTGGAATTGTGGAAAAACAAAGCCACAGAATATTCAATTGGAATTATGCCAGGAATGAGTGGTTATAGTTATGAAGAAAGGCTTAATTTTTTTTTAAGAGCAGCAGGATTTATCGGGGTTGGGGGGCGGGTGCGGTGGAATCCAGTAGTGGCTTTTAAAATTATGAAAGATTTTCAGAAAGTAAATAGTTTTTTCAAAAAAAAAAGTTTCTACTAGATGAACAGTTAATACAGGGCATACGTTTGGGATGATCACTCCAAGGTAGATGAGGAAAGTTGGGAGAGACACCACAAATTTACCACAAATCGTTATTGAGGCAGAGATTATAACCTCATTTTAAAAGGGAATTGGATAAGTATTTGAAAAGCCAGAATGTAATACATGGACAAAAGAAAGGGAAATTGAATTTGTGAAGAGCTGGCCAAATGGACTCCTCTCGAGGTTTAAATTAATACAGTAATTTATACCCAGCCACAATTGTTTGTCCTTTGAAATTTATATTGTGTTTGCTATGAAACAAAACCATTAGTGAGCTCACTGAGAATATTGGCAGAGTGTTATTTGTGAATATTAAATTTCTTTGCCTAATTCTTCTTATACCAGATATAAAATTGTGAGTAGGAAAGTCATGGTCACCTTTATTTGAAATTAATGCAGTGTCTGCACATCCCTATTTGAAATGGGAAGCGCATTCCTACGTAAGCACTTAGTTGTCTGTTTAATTGGAAATACTGAATTCCAAAAACTGCCTGGACTCTTAACTCATTATTCTAACACCATTGCGGGTGCTGGCAGAACAAACTACAGTGAAAGCTTTGAATGAGGTCAAGTCCTTACTCCACAGTAACATGAGCCCATGTTAACTAGTGGACTAAAGCCAGGATTGTGATAGCAGGTACAAAGCTCTAAGGATCTACTTCACTATCTTCTGCCACCACCATTGTGTGGCTGTTTCCACATTAAGTAATACATTTTACTATGTGCTATATGGGCTTGGGTTTTGAAGATCGTATTAAGTCAATCTCTCTCCATCAGTAGGATGATGGAAGCTCATGGATATAATGGTAAAGAATACCTCTCTGTACACATTCCTACCAGACCTTTACCTTCCATAGTTACCTCTGAGTTAGAAGTATTGAAGGAGTGCTGCATTGTTGGACAGTCTGTTTTTCAGTTGAGATGTTAAACTAAGGCCCTAAATGCCCCTTCAAATGGACATTAAAGATTCCATGGCATTATTTGAAGAAGAGATGGGCACTAATGGCCTTGCCAGTGACCCACACATCCCATAAATGATTTTTATTTTAAGCCGGGGAGTTCTCACTGGTGTTCTAGCTAATAGTTATCCTTCACTAACCATCACAACAGAATATCTGGTCATTCTTTTATTGTTATTTGTGGGAGCTTCCTGTGTGCAAATTGCCATTTTCAGATTTTTAGTCCTTGTGCGAGTTTTCCTCCCTTTTTTTATTATTGTGCACTCAGTACTCCTAAGGAATTGTATTCACAATAGAATTCTATTTCTTACTTTTGAGGAGCTGCAGAGCATAGATTATGACAGAACTGCAATCTCTACATTTAAGATGTTCAGACATCAAACCTTCCTCCAATCTCTACACACTAAAACTGTGGTGTCCAGGATTGAGAATAGCAGATAATAACATGTGTACAAACTGAATCGGAACCCTAACCAGTAAGCCTATTTCTGCATCAAGTGACTGGTTTTATTGATGATTCACTGTGGTAGGAATTGAGTGTTTATTTTTTTTAAATCTTCGAAAGATGCTGTGGTAGAAATTGAAACAAAGGATGTTTGTCAGTTCTCGCTAACGTGCAACAATTTTTGGTTTGCAAGATGGATATTCCTGATTATTCTCCTCCTGGACCTATAACTCTTAAAATCTGGAAACTTGATAAAACTAGTACATCAATCTTTCCATTGATGTTGATCAGATTAGCTGTCATATGTTTCAAGTGTTTTATTTTGGTAGTTTAAAGGATTGTATTTATTGCATTAGAATACAAAATTGATCACTCATCTTCCAATGGAGAGTTCACGGGGGCGGGGGTATTTCTAAATATCAGTCAAAATCTAGGGACTTTTCAGTTTGCACCAAATGTTTTAGCTTTTGCCACATTGTATATTGATGAGCTACAAATGGGATTGCTAGGAAGGATGGTTGCAGAGTATTGCCAGAAACAGCTGGTAATGTAATGGGAGCACAGGAGAATTCATATTCTCGAAGGATGCTATCAAATGAGCTGAAGGGTCTTTGTTCCAGTCTGTCCTGTGAATTAGAATTTTCAGCATTTAGGCTTCAGCCCTTACTCCAGCAGAGATCTGAGCCCCAACTAGCAAATATTAATAGTAACATTTAAACTAGTCTACTCTGTCTACACACTACTGAGTCAGCGGCGCTTGAGATGGCTTGGCCACGTGAGCCGCATGGAAGATGGCAGGATCCCCAAAGACACATTGTACAGCGAGCTCGCCACTGGTATCAGACCCACTGGCCGTCCATGTCTTCGCTTTAAAGACGTCTGCAAACGCGACATGAAGTCCTGTGACATTGATCACAAGTCGTGGGAGTCAGTTGTCAGCGTTCGCCAGAGCTGGCGGGCAGCCATAAAGGCGGGGCTAAATTGTGGCGAGTCGAAGAGACTTAGCAGTTGGCAGGAAAAAAGACAAAAGTGCAAGGGGAGAGCCAACTGTGTAACAGCCCCGACAAACAAATTTTTCTGCAGCACCTGTGGAAGAGTCTGTCACTCTAGAATTGGCCTTTATAGCCACTCCAGGCGCTGCTCCACACACCACTGACCACCTCCAGGCGCTTACCCATTGTCTCTCGAGATAAGGAGGCCAAAGAAGAGAGATAAAACTCTGTCTATGAATCTTGGAATCTTCTCCATGAATTTCAGTAATAGGCTAAGCTCTTGAATGTACGATTTCAAGTGAAATGATTGCCAATCACCAGTGTACTGTTTCTCTCTTACTGTGCGCAAACTAAAATGTTGAAATAAACAAAGCTCATAAAGAGTTCGTATTTTATGTTTCTCTGGAGAAGTATACCCAGGATTTTAGAAAGCCCCTGACAATTTTATTAATGGAGCCATTTCCTGCAATGTTCAGGGTACAGAAGGTAATTTATGTAAATGATTGAGCTCCATTTGACCCATGCTTTTTGGAGAATAGGGGACAGTACAGTTCTCCCTGGCAGTATTGGATAGTTCAACACTTAGCAATAATACTGTGCCTGCCATTAAAATCAGCGGAGTCAAATTTCCTTTGCCTGGTGAGCTCAGAAAATTTGAATCCATCAATTTTAACCCACAGGTGTGCTGCTAGCAGTGCTTCTATCTTCTATGTATTGCTGATAATACGGCTTTCCCCTTTGAAGATAATGGTGTGTGTGTCTGTGTCATAAATAAACTTCTTAAAAAGATACAGAAAGGATAATCAGGATCAAAACAAATAATTCCCCAGGGATAGATGGTATTTATTCCACAGTATTTGGAAAGATTATGGAGCAGATCTACTGTCACTGAGAGCTGTTGAAAATGGGTAAAGTGGTATCCATATTCAAAATGGTGAGAACAGGCAAAAAGCAACTAAAGACCATTAGAGTTGTTTCCATTCCATGTCTTGTAATGGAATTAATGTAGTAAACTTGAGCATCATCTGTATAACGACAATCTAGTAAACAGCAGTCAACATGGATTCAGAGGCTAGGAATGCTGAGGCGAGTAACTCACCTTCTGACTCCCCAAAGCCTGTCCACCATCTACAAGGCACAAGTCCGGAGTGTGATGGAATACTCTCCACTTGCCTGGATGGGTGCAGCTCCAACAACACTCAAGAAGCTCGACACCATCCAGGACAAAGCAGCCTGCTTGATTGGCACCCCATCTACAAACATTCACTCCCTCCACCACCGACGCACAGTGGCAGCAGTGTGTACCATCTACAAGATGCAATGCACCAAGGCTCCTTAGGCAGCACCTTCCAAACCCGTGACCTCTACCAACTAGAAGGACAGGGCAGCAAATGCATGGGAACACCACCATCTGCAAGTTCCCTTCCAAGTCACACACCATCCTGACTTGGAACTATATCGCCGTTCCTTCACTGTCGCTGGGTCAAAATCCTGGAACTGCCTTCCTAACAGCACTGTGGGTCTACCTACCCCAAATGGTCTGCAGTGGTTCAAGAAGGCAGCTCACCACCACCTTCTCGAGGGCAATTAGGGATGGGCAATAAATGCTGGCCTGGCCAGCGACGCCCACATCCCTGAATGAATAAAAAAAAGGGAAAGCTCTTATCTGACTACTTGGAGGAACTGACAACCCCAAATAGATTATGGCAAGTCCTATGATGTGGCATCCATCCGCTTCTAAAAGGCTTTTGACAGATTTATCCACAAAAGGTTATTTTTAAACTTTAAAGCGGTGGGGATTTAGGGTAAACCTGGGACTGGCTAAGAAACTTGTTGAGGGATAGAAAAAGACTGCTCATGAGAGGAGTTGTCAGAATGGGGAGGGTTGGAGGGAAATTATTGAGTGAGGTACCTCAGGGCTCTATGTCAGGAACAGTGCTGTTAATTTATGTAAGTGACTCTTTGATTTGGGAATTCAATGCAAAGTGTTAAATTCATACCAATAGGAGGGAGGAATTCAAAGGTAGCTTGGAAAAAACAGAATGCTTACATCTATTGCTCGATTTCAGAAAACCATTTGCGATTAAATTAAATGCTGCATGTAGGAAGAAAAAGTAGGCAAATATCCATAAATGTTGTTGAAATATCAAATGAAGTTGAGTGAGATCTCGGAGTTTTAGTAGACTTGTCACTGAATGTATTTAATCAACAAAGCCAAAAAGGTATTGAGTTATATAGTGTAAACAAAAATGAGTAAGCCATAGGAGGGAATAATTACATTTTGCGCTAAACTGCACCTTGAATGAATACTACAACCAGTTCTGGTCACCAAGAAATGAGTGAGACATTCAGTTGCTGGGGGCATTGCAGAAAAAAGCCACAAGACTAATCTGCAATAACAGGGACTGAAATAATGAGAAAAAACATGGGCTTTTCAGTCTGGAAAGAAGGTTTGAGAAGTTGTAATCTTGAGGAGATAGAATAATTTGACTTAGAATATTACTTTAATTTTAAGCTGCAAGAATGGAGCAAGGGGACATGGGGTCAAACTAGAGACAGGTACTTTTTAGGACAGTTATCAGGAAATTCTTCGCGAGTAATTTAACGTCCAGATAGAGCAAAGGAGATTAAAATTCTGGTGTCAGTCAAGTAACATTTGGATGTTATAATGTGCAAGGGATGATTTTGGGATCTTCCTGAATGGATGAAGCAAGATGTACTGAATGGTCTTCCGAGATCATAATCTTGAGACCATGTTGCTTCCTAAACAACATTTCCTTGTTTTGGAGAAGTGCAATAAAAAGATATCAGGAATGTGCAATGCAGAGTGGAATTTCAGTCAGGAAGACTATGAAAGGAGGGCCAGAGTCACATTGAACATCAAGGGAGATGGAAAAGGGGTGCGATCCTAATTGCCAAACCAATAATTAAGGAAACATTTCAAAGCCATTAACAGCTGTTGGAGTGAAAATAGGAGTTTCTGTATGTGGAGGCTGCTTGATGTATTTCTTGATTTAGAAAGAGGGGTGTGATTATATCATTTAGCTGGATGGTTGAGAGCCAGCGATTGTCACTGCATCTTCAATCCCATTTGCTCACGAACAAACTTGCACTGATGTTGCAGGAAATGGAAAGTTAAATGAAGTTATTAATAGGTTTCACCTATTCATGCAGAAGTTTGGAGTCTTTTGTTTTCATATGGTGGTGTGTAAAAGTGAATTAATATAATCTGGGTTGTGGTCTATACAATGTATGGCAACATAAATCTAGTTTTAAATAACCCATTTATATACTTTTTTTTAATTCTCTGTACTAAATGTGAATGTTAATTGCAAAAGGCATTTTTTAAAAGTGCAGTATTGTTGACCAGTGCATTTGCTCCTTTGTTCATTCTAATGTGTGATTTCAGAACTGTACATGGGCACTTCTTCTACAAGGCTATTCAAGTAAAAGGAATTGCAATACTTGTACGAAGGGAGAGCCTATAGTGGATGCTTTTATTTCAGACCAGTGGCCTCAATTTAACTGGTCAATAATGTGCTTAATTTTTTTGGCTCATTAAACATATAGCTCATGCGGCAGCAATAGACTTTTGACTAACAGTTACATGTGACACACCATATATAACTTGGCATGAGGATTAGTGTATGTAAATTTTACACCTTTTAAATTTGCATTTGTTGGTAGCCCAATTTCCGCAGGCAATTTTTGTAAAGAAAAACATCAAGTACAGAAGGAATGGGGAGGAAAAATCAAAATAGAATTCATTGAAGATCTTATTTTTATTGGCCCCCAGAAATCTAGCTTGACTCGTTCTGTATGATGCTCACACTTTGCGGTTACTCAACAGCTTCAATTGGATGTCATTTTAAAAAAAAATCTCTCTTGCTACTATTCACTACGCACACAGTATGTGTAATTGTCCTCGAGTATGGGAATCTCATGGGAGCATAACTAGTATAACTGGCGATATGGTATGTGGAAATTACCCATGTAATATTAGGAATCTGACACAAGACTATATTAGATTATTTTAAGTATTCCACCACTCCATATTTATACCAGACGTTTTTTGATCTGGCAGTAGAATTACATTTCAAGAAGTAATGAAGATGGGCATGGTCCATGACCATGGAGTGAATTTTGACCTTACCCATTCAACAGAATGATGAGTTTAAAAAAAGCAGAGTACTTGCCCATTCAGATCCTGATCCAATATTAACCTGCAGGGTTTTGCAGGCAGATGACACACCTGCCTAAAGAAAATGGGGATCTCAAATGTAAGCTAATTGGGGTCCTATTATGTCATCAGAGCTGGAGGGGAAAGCTGCTGTGATTTTCCTCCTCGGCAGAAGCATTTTTGCAGATGTTCTGAAGACGGAAGAAGCTCTTTGGATAGGTCTAGAACATTTTACTGCAGGTCCAAGACGAGCTCCGAGCCTCACCAGGAAAGCCATGGCTGGTAAACCTATTTGCTGGTGTAGTTCCCCACCAGTAACCTGTTCCATTTAAAATTAGCCTTGATTTATGGTTAGATCTTGGTGGGGGAACAAATGAATAATTGGCTTGCCACACATGGTATAATTGGTTCATGGATCTGCTCCGGTGTCTCCAGGCTTAATAAACCTGCACAGGTTTGAATATCCTTTTCAATGCTGCGGCTGAAACTTCATCTGTCTTGCTGATAAAATGCAACAGATTTATTACCATTCATCAGGTTGAAAGTGAAAACAAACCACCAATTTGTCGTCATAACTTTGAGTGCATTCATCATTAAATTACTGAGCCTTCCTCGCTTATGGAATACATTCCGTTTTGGGCCACTGAGGTGGGGGGTAGTCAGAACGGCCCAAGCTGGTTTTGTGAAGTCGGGAGGAACACTTCTCCACCCAGCCTCAAAAATGATAAGGAACCTGACATCAGCCAGAACACCACCTGGTGCTGAAAAATCTGTTTCTAACATGTTTCATTCCATTTTAAATAGGCCACATCGCACCTGACTCAGCTGCTCTGGACACTGGGTGGTGGGATCATGAAAACAGTTTCACAGTCACAACAGCAGCAGAAATGGGGCAATAAGTCATTGCTTACTGTGTTTTGTGGGTGCTACTGTCCTGTTTTCCCCCCTGTCCTTTAGACTGGAGGCCTGAAAATTCATCTCTCAGCCATTCGTTGTAGAGCTTCCTGCACGGGTATCTTCAAATTAGTTTGACTGCCTATAATTGGCTGAAAGCCTTAATGTCGAATTCTGGTCACCTGTAGTTTTGATTTTAATACCCTGTGCTTGATGAGTGGGGGAGGGTGTTAAAATCTCCTGTCCACTGCCAGTTTAATGCCTGGATAATCGCAGGCAGTTGAGGGCCTCACATATGGAAATGTTGAGTCTTATGACTCGCAAGACATGGCAGGATTTTAACTTGTGACTCTTGCTGAGTGCCAGACCTAGTGAAAACAGCTGGTGACCAGCAGGATTTCTTTGTTTTTGCCTTTTTATGACTCCCTCAAGATCCAAGTGGAGCATAAATGTTCTGTTGGGCCTCCCCATGCCATGGGCTGCCTTTCCTTCGATCACAGTTGCCTCTGGATCCCCTCCCTGACCCCATTTACTTGACTGGCAGGGGCAATTCCCTGGCGACCCCAGTGGCGGCAGCTTGCTGCCAAAAATCAAATTCCTTCCCTGTCCATGCAGTGATACTGTTAAAATGGCCAGGCCTCACAACAGCAGAAACAAGCGATCTTTGATTGTACTCCCCCGCTTCTCCTCAATGCTTCTCCACATAGGCACCCAGAGTTAAAAATCAGGCTTTAATTTCGATGCCTTATGTGAGTTTCATAATTTTTTGGGAAGGATCATTTCTACAATGTCCTCCTAAATGGAACCATCTCACTACCCTCAACGTATGGCAGTTTTAGCCTGCAAAGGAAAATGTTTTTATTTAAGGGTGGTAGCATTAAATGCTCTTTCACTTTAAAAAGGGATGAGCTTTGTCAGGAACTACATGTAATCGTACATTTCAAAATCCTACTACTTCTAAAGGTGTTGCCTCAACCACCAGTACTCCCTGAGGAATATTGAGACACTCTTTTTCTTGGACCAGAGCTTTAATCCAGATGTTACACTCAATGTAGCGTTCACAAACATCAAGTATATTCATTATTGTTCTCTCCTGTGGTGCAGTATGGTTTCATGGGCAGACTAACTAATCCACCCAAATCTGTCCTCCGACTACTGAATATCACGGCAAAGCCAAATCCAACGCCCACAGAAACACTAATAGAATCTAATAGAAATCATTGGCCATTTAATCAGGAGAAGAGGTCCTTGCTCGTGGATGTTTTGACCCATCTTGGCCCAGGCATGCTGAGACACGTTGAAGTGTTTTGTCTGCATCCAAATCGACACAAACCGAGAATAGAGACTGGGACCTATCTGGTCTGGATGATTCAGTATCACACTGGATGGTACGTGTGTTAAATAAATTTACTGCGTGATTCTGTGAGGGGGTTCGCACTATCCTTGCCAACCATCCTGACAATTTTCCTGCCTAATAATTTTGACTCTTAAGTGCCCTAACTGCTTGAAATAGGGTGATAATCATCCCTTTTTTAAAATCTTAAGGCAGTGATAAGAGGTGCTTTTGTACCGCAAGTACCCCCTGGCATTGATTCCAGGCAAATAGTACCCTGTTTATATTGTCTTGCTCCAACTGAAATTCTCTCCTCCAGGAGAGAAATTTGCATGCACAGAATACCCCCACCCCCAACCAATTTTAGATGTTTCAAGAGCTTAGGCAGGGGCATTTGCTGCCCTTAATACATATAAACTCTGAATACATTCAGAACAAACTCCTTGCTTCCTTTTAAATTCAAATTGCCACTGTATTTAGTTAGCCGACGTGATGTCAAACCCAAGTGTTGCAAAGCTCTCCATTAGGCTCTCATAGACTCCAGTTACGCTGCAACTTTTGTGAAGCTGGAAAACAGACAAAGACATCTACTTAGATGAAGGTTTCATCTCATCAACCCTCTCCCTGAACAGGCAGCTAACACAAGAAACTTAATGGTATACTTACCATGCTTTGGGTTGGAAGAATCCAGGCAGAAGATAGAATTTGAATGCAATTAATAAATCTGGAATTAAAATCTAGTCAAATGATGGCCATGAAACCATTGTCAATTGTTGTAAAAACCCATCTGGTTCCCTAATGCCCTTTAGGGAAGGAAATTTGCTGTCCTTACTTGGTCTGGCCTACATGTGACTCCAGACCCACAGCAGTGTGGTTGACTCTGAAATGGCCTAGCAAGCCACTCAGTTTTATCAAACTGCGACAAAGTCCAGAATGAATGAAACCAGACAGATCATCTGGCATTGAGCAAGGCACTGGAAACAACAACGGCAAACCCAGCCCTGTCGACCCTGCAAAGTCCTCCTTACTAACATCTGGGGGCTTGTGCCAAAGCTGGGAGAGCTGTCCCACAGACTAATCAAGCAACAGCCTGACATAGTCATACTCACGGAATTATACCTAACAGACAATGTCCCATACACCACCATCACCATCCCTGGGTATGTCCTGTCCCACCGGCAGGACAGACCCAACAGAGGTGGCAGCACAGTGATATACTGTCGGGAAGGAGTTGCCCTGGGAGTCCTCAACATCGACTCCAGACCCCAAGAGGACTCATCCATCAGGTCAAACATGGGCAAGGAAACCTTCTGGTGATTACCACCTACCGACCCCCCCCCCCTCAACTGATGAATCAGTACTCCTCCATGTTGAACACCACTTGGAGGAAGCACTGAGGGTGGCAAGGGTGCAGAATATACTCTGGGTGTGGGGCTTCAATGTCCATCACCAGGAGTGGCTTGGTAGCACCACTACTGACCAAGCTGGCCGAGTCCTAAACAACATAGCTGCTAGACTGGGTCTGCGGCAGGTGGTGAGGGAACCAACAAGATGGAAAAACATACTTGACCTCATCCTCACCAATCTGCCTGTCGCAGATGCATCTGTCCTTGACAGTATTGGTAGGAGTGACCACCACACAGTCCTTATGGAGACGAAGGATACCTCTGTCGTGTTGTGTGGCGCTACCACTATGCTAAATGGGATGGATTTCGAACAGATCTAGCAACACAAAACTGGGCATTCATGAGGCACTGTGGGGCAGCAGCAGCAGAATTGTATTCAACCACAATCTGTAACCTCATGGCCTGGCATATCCCCCACTCTACCATTACCAAGCTGGGGGATCAACCCTGGTTCAATGAAGAGTGCAGGAGGGCATGCCAGGAGCAGCACCAGGATTACCTCAAAATGAGTTGTCAAGCTGGTGAAGCTACAACACAGGACTACTTGCACGCCAAACAGCATAAGCAACATGTGATAGAGAGAGCTAAGTGATCCCACAACCAACGGAACAGATCTAAGCTCTGCAGTCTTGCCACATCCAGTCGTGAATGGTGGTGGACAATTAAACAACTAACTGGAGGATGTGAATCCACAAATACCCCATCCTGAATGATGGAGGAGCCCAGAACATCAATGCGAAATATAAGGCTAAAGCATTTGCAACAATTTTTGGCCAGAAGTGCCGAGTTTATGATCCATCTCTGCCTCCTCCTGAGGTCCCCAGCATCACAGATGCCAGTTTTCAGCCAATTCGATTCACTCCACGTGATATCAAAAATCGACTGAAGGCACTGGATACTGCAAAGGCTATGGGCCCTGACAACATTCCGGCAATAGTACTGAAGCCCAGTGCTCCAGAACTTGCCACGCCCCTAGCCAAGCTGTTCCAGTACAGGGACAACACTGGCATCTACCTGGCAATGTGGAAAATTGCCCAGGTATGTCCTGGACACACAAAGCAGGACAAATCCAACCCGGCCAATTACCTTGTAATACACCTTGTACAAAAACAAAGGAGAAAAATCAGACTGCTCCAATTACCATGGGATCACCCTCCTCTTAAGCAACGTTTAAGAGACATCTTGACAAATATATGAATAGGAAGGGAATAGAGGGATATGGGCCCCAGAAGTGCAGAAGGTGTTAGTTTCGGCAGGCATCAAGATCGGCGCAGGCTTGGAGGGCCGAATGGCCTGTTCCTGTGCTGTACTGTTCTTTGTTCTTTGTTCTTAATCCATTACTCCATATTTTATGCACTTCTGCCTAATAAGTAGAAACACTGGGCTGAATTTTCCTCGTCCTGCAGAGGCAGATTAGGAGGCAGGAATGGGAGCAAAGTTGTAAAATAGTGTCAGGTCTGCCACAGAGATGGAGTTCAACGTGGCAGAGACTACCCACTGTTACGACCAGGTCAGGAAGGGGTCTCGGGCTCCCATTTCGCCCCTTCTCTGGTTTGACCGCAACAGGGTTTATTCTTTTAACAGTGATTTTAGCTTACCACCTCAGTGAGTCCTTGCTCACTGTTTCTTGAGTAATTCATTTGTAATTATAATCAGGCCGGTTTTCATGAGTTTAAACAAGAACGATGTAAGTTTATTAACCTTATCACTCTAAACCAGTTAAAATTACTAAAATACGCAACACATCCACGCTCACATTCATACGAGAGGCCCACGCACAAATCGATACAGAGGGGAAAGGTAGAGTTGGGAGGTTGAAGTAAAGTCTGTAATAAATGGAATTCAAATACTGAGTTTCTATGTCCTTAGTTGAAATTAAAGTCTTGATGTCTTTCCTGGGGCCATGTGCACAATTTGGGCTTGCTTCTCTGGTTCTGGAAGGCCAAAGAGAGGCTTTATCAGTCCTCTTGGTTGTTGCCTGTAGGGATCTGTAGTCTTGAGGCTTAGTAGCTGCCACCGAGGCTTCCCTAGGACTTTACTGGGGAGGGAGACAGGAGAGAGGGAGATGTTCCTTCCTTGGAGTTCAGTTACTGTCTTTCTCCTTTCTCAAGCACAATTCACAAACTCGAGAGTTGCACAGGCAGGTATGTGACCACCTCTTTGTTTGAAAACAGAAGTTTCTGGAAGGTTTTTTTTGAAATTCAAAGTTCTTCTTCTCTAGTTGTGCAAACATATTTTGGGGTGGTTGGGTGTCAAGGTGTTTGACATTCTAGGTAATGGAATCAGAGCGCACCCCTGTTCTAGCTAGACAGGGTAATTACCTAATTACCTAATTACCCTGTCTCCGGTCGACCTTTGGCTTCTCATATGCAAATTGTGTGTGGCTATCTTTGCTGTTCTGCTTTTTAAAAGTTATTTGTAATGTCCAGTAAAAAGTCTCAGGCAGAGTTCCATACGACAAAATTAATTATTTTCCATTTGACATGTGGGGTTTCTGTCACACCACCCTGCAGCTCAGGGTAGCTGATTATGCCAATTAAGGGACCAATATATGGAAAAGTGGTGCTGCTGGGGACTTCCTGACAGCGTCCTGACTTCCTGCTGGCTGGGGTGCCATCGATGTCTTCTCTCTTACCCCAGCACTGACCCACTGGGATCCAGCGACTGCAAAACATCCTATGGAGGTGTGTTTTTAAATTTTTCCTAATGCTGCAGAGAGCGCCTCCATTTCAAGGCAGCCTCCTACCTGCCTCAGCTGCGGCCACCTCTCCCACTCGGGTTATCAGCTGGACATCGAATCTAATCCAATTTTCCTGCTTGCTTTCCATATTTTCTTTGTGATATATTTCTCTATTGTCAAGCAGCTATTTTTTTCTTTTCCTGCTGCTTAGTCTTTATTAGAACTGCAGTGTAGAAACAGTTGTTTATATTAGTGGGTTGCTGTGGTAATGAGAAATGTTTTGCGCTGTTCAGCTCTGCAGGTTTTCTTGGTTTGCAGCTGTGGAATTTCGGTTCCTGAAAGCAGTGAGGAGGAGGAAGGTGGGGACTGTTTGTACGGCTGGATCACACATGACTGCAAGCTAAGGGCAACATAGTACTTTACTTCATATGGAATGGTTGGTGGATAAGATGATGCTGAAAATTCACAGTAGTAATATGTGTAGGCTATGTCTCATAACACTTACCCCGAAAGCATGCACATATTTGACTAATAATTTGCATAATTTTGACCTTTGTGCACTCAGCAACTGAGCAATAGCTGTAACTGTCATGCAGACATTTAGCAAGTTATACAACAATATTTTCATATCAATTTACTGCACATTCCTGTTAATCACGCAATGCCGAGTGAAGATTTGCATGCTGATATCTGTGGGAGAAAGGCACCACGGAGAGACAAACGTTGATATTTGGTGCATGATGGCAACCTTGCATTGTAAATGGCAATATTTTTGGTGCAACTTGTAATAATTATAACTGAGTGTTAAAGAGTCAGAGATACAGCACCGAAACAGGCCCTTCGGCCCAACGAGTCCGCGCTGACCATCGACCACCCATTTATACTAATCCTACATTAATCCCATTTTTCCTCTCTCATCCCCACCTTCCCTCAATTCTCCTACCACCTACCTACACTAGGGGAAATTTTTACAATGGCCAATTTACCTATCAACCCACAAGTCTTTAGCATGTGGGAGAAAATCGGAGCACCCGGAGGAAACCCACACGGTCACGGAAAACTTGCAAACTCTGCTCAGGCAGTACCCAGAACCGAACCTGGGTCGCTGGAGCTGTGTGGCTGCAGTGCTAGCCACTGTGTGTACTTGCATCTTAGATACAATATGATACCTGCTAAACTAGTTAGGTTAGGTTAGCTGACCTGAGGGTTCGAGGTCAGATAGCACATGTTGAAAGACTCCAACTGTGGAATTAAGATGGCTGAATAAAGTCTGAAGCGAAGTTCAATCTGTCTTGCTAAGTGTCAATACTAGAGGATCTGATATTCGATAAGGTGCCACATGAAATGTTAATAGGCAGGATAAGGGCTCATGGAATTGGGGGTAATATGTTAGCATGGATGGAAGATTGGTTAATGGAACAGAAGCAAAGAGCGGGCATAAACAGGGCATTTTCAAATTGGCAGGCAGTAAATAGTGGAGTGCTGCAAGGATCAGTGCCTGGCCCTCAGCTATTTACAACCTATATTAATGACTTGGATGAAGAGACAGAGCAATGTATCTGCTGATATAAAGCTAGGTTGAAAGGTAAGCTATGGGGGGGGGGCAGAGAGGCTGCAAAGAGATATAGACAGGTTAAGTGAGTGGGCAACAAGATGGCAGATGGGGTATAATGTAGAGAAGTGTGAAGTTATTCACTTTGGCCAGAATAGAAAAGCAGAACATTTTTAAAAGGGTGCGAAACTTATAAGTGTTGCTGTTCAGAGACTGGAGTATGCTCGTTACAGGAACACAAAAGGTTAGCATGTAAGTGCAGCAGGCAATTCGGAAGGCAAATGACATGTTGGCCTTTATTACAAGGGGATTGGAGTACAGAAATAAAGAAATCGTCTTAGACGGCACCTTCGAAACCCTACCACCTAGAAGGACAAGGGCAGCAGATGCGTGGGAACACCACAACCTTCAAGTTCCCCTCCAAGCCACAAACCATCCTGACTTGGAACTATATCGACGTTTCTTCACTGTCGCTGGGTCAAAATCCTGGAACTTCCTTCCTAACAGCACTGTAGGTAGACCTACCCCACATGGACTGCAGTGGTTCAAGACGGCAGATCAACGTCACCTTCTCGAGGGCAATTAGGGATGGTCAATAAATGCTGTCCTAGCCAACAATGCCCACATCACATGAATGAATTCAAAGTCTTGCTACAATTATACAGGGTTTTGGTGAGACCACATCTGGAGTACTGTGTGCAGTTTTGGTTTCCACATTTACGAAAGGATATACTTGCCTTGGAGGTTGTACAGCGAAGGTTCACTAAATTGGTCCCTGGGATCAGGGGTTGTCTTATGATGAGAGGCTGAGTAAATTGGACCTGTATTTTCTGGAGTTTAGAAAAATGAGAGGCAATCTCATTGAAACATACAAGATTCTGAAGGGGCTGAATAGGGTAGACACTGAGATTATTTCTGCTTGTTGGGGAATCTAAAACACGGCGGCACAGTCTCAGGATAAGGGGTCAATCATGTAGGACTGAGATGAAGAGAAATTACTTCACTCAAAGGGTTGTGAATCTTTGGAATTCTCTACCCCAGAGTGTTGTGGATGCTCTGTCGTTGAATACATTTAAGGCTGGGATAGGCAGATTTCTCTCGCTCTCTGTCTCGCTCTCTCTCTCTCTCTGTCTCGCTCTCTCTCTCTCTCTGTCTCGCTCGCTCTCTCTCTCTCTCTCTCTCTGTGTCTCGCGCTCTCTCTCTCTCTCTCTGTCTCTGTCTCTGTCTCTCTCTCTGTCTCTGTCTCTGTCTCTCTCTCTGTCTCTCTCTCTGTCTCTCTCTCTGTCTCTCTCTCTGTCTCTCTCTCTGTCTCTCTCTCTCTGTCTCGCTCTCTCTCTGTCTGTCTCGCTCTCTCTCTGTCTGTCTCGCTCTCTCTCTGTCTGTCTCGCTCTCTCTCTGTCTGTCTCGCTCTCTCTCTGTCTGTCTCGCTCTGTCTCTGTCTGTCTCGCTCTGTCTCGCTCTGTCTCGCTCTGTCTCGCTCTGTCTCGCTCTGTCTCGCTCTGTCTCGCTCTGTCTCGCTCTGTCTCGCTCTGTCTGTCTGAATCGAGGGTTATAGGGAGCAGCTGGGAAAGTGGGTTTGAAACATAGAAAATAGGAGCGAGTAGGCCATTCGGCCCTTCACGCCTCCTCCACTATTCATAATGATCATGGCTGATCATCCAACTCGGTAACCTGTTCCCGCTTTCCCCCATATCCTTTGATCCCTTTCGCCCCAAGAGCTATGTCTAACTCCTCCTTGAAAACATACAATGTTTTGGCCTCAACTGCTTTCTGTGGTAGTGAATTCCACAGGCTCACCACTCTCTGGGTGAAGAAATTTCTCCTCATCTCAGTCCTGAAAGATTTACCCCATATCCTTAGACTATGATCCCTGGTTCTGGACTCTCCCACCATCGTGAACATCCTTCCTGCATCTACCTTGCCAAGTCCTGTTAGAATTTTATAGGTTTCTATGAGATCCCCCCTCACTCTTCTGAACTCCAGCAAATATAATTCTAACTGACTCAATCTCTCCTCATACGTCAGTCCTGCCATCCCAGGAATCAGTCTGGTAAACCTTCGCTGCATTCCCTCTATAGCAGGAACATCCTTCCTCCGATAAGGAGACCAAAACTGCACAGAATATTCCAGGTGTGGCCTCACCAAGGCCCTGTATAGATGCAGCAGGACATCCCTGCTCCTGTACTCGAATCCTTTCACTATGAAGACCAACATACCATTGGCTTTTTTACCGCCTGTTGCACTTGCATGCTGACCTTCAGCAACTGGTGTACAAGAACACCCAGGTCTCGCTGCATATTCCCCCCTCAGTTTATAGCCATTCAGATGATGATCTGCCTTCCTGTTTTTGCTACCAAAGTGGATAACGTCACATTTATCCACATTATACTGCATCTGCCATGCATTAGCCCACTCGCTCAACTTGTCCAAATCACCCTGAAGCTTCTCTGCATCCTCCTCACAACTCACCCTCCCACCCAGTTGTATCATCTGCAAATTTGGAGATATTACATTTAGTTCCCTCATCTAAATCATTAATATATATTGTGAATAGCTGGAGTCCTAGCACCGATTTCCCTGCGGTACCCCACTAGTCACTGCCTGCCATTCGCAAAAAGACCCGTTTATTCCTACTATTTTTTTCCCTGTCTGCCAACCAATTTTCTATACATCGCAATACACTACCCCCAATCTCATGTGCTTTAATTTTACACGCCAACCTCTTCTGTAGGACATTGTCGAAAGCCTTTTGAAAGTCCAAATAAACCACATCCACTGGCTCCCCCTCATCAACTCTACTAGTTACATCTTCAAATAATTCTAGTAGATTTGTCCAGCATGATTTCCCTTTTGTAAATCCATGCTGACTCTGTCCGATTCTACCGCTGTTCTCCAAGTGCTCTGCTATAAAATCATTGATAATAGACTCTAGAATTTTCCCCACTACCGACGTCGGGCTGACTGGTCTATAATTCCCTGTTTTCTCTCTACCTCCCTTTTTAAATAGTGGGGTTACATTAGCTATCCTCCAATCTGTAGGAATTGTTGCAGCGTCTATAGAATCGTGAAAGATGACCACCAATGCATCCACTATTTCTAGCGCCACTTCCTTAAGTCCTGTGGGATGTAGATTATCAGGCGCTGGGTATTTATCAGCCTTCAATCCCATCAATTTCATCAACACCATTTCTCTACTAATACTGGTTTCCTTCAGTTCCTCTCCCTCACTAAACCCTGTGTTCCTCAACATTTCTGGTGTTATTTGTGTCCTCCTTTGTGAAGACAGAACCAAAGAATGCATTTAGTTGGTCAGCCTTTTCTTTGTTCCCCATAATAAATTCCCCTGTTTCTGACTAAGGGACCTACATTTGTCTTCACCAATCTTCTCCACATACCTATAGAAACTTTCACAGTCAGTTTTTATGTTGCCCACAAGCTTACTCTCGTACTCCATTTTTCCCCTTCTTAATCAATCCCTTGGTCCTCCTTTGCTGAAGTCTAAACTGCTCCTCATCCTCAGGTGTGTTGTTTTTTTCTGGCGAATTTGTATGCCTCTTCCTTGGATCTAATGCTATCTCTAATTTCCCTTGTAAGCCATGGTTTGGCTACCTTTCCTGTTTTACTTTTGTGCCAGACAGGAATAAACAATTGTTGCAGTTCATCCATGTGCTCTTTGAATGTTTGCCCTTGCCTATCCACCATCATCCCTTTAAGTAACGTTTCCCAATCCATCATAGCCAACTCGTGTCTCATACCTTCGTAATTTCCTTTATGAAGATTCAGGACCCTAGTCTCAGAATCAGCTATGTCACTCTCCAGCTTGATGCAGAATTCCATCATATTATGGTCGCTCATCCCCAAGGGGTCTCGCACAACTAGATTGTCAATTATTCTTGTTTCATTACATAACGGGTAGGCGGTGGCGTAGTGCTATTATCACTGGACTAGTAACCCAGAGACCAGGGTATTTCTCTGGGGACATGGGTTTGAATCCCACCACAGCAGAAGGTGGAATTTCTGAAATTAAAAGCTAGTCTAATGATGGCCATGAAACTATTGTCGATTGAAAATCTGGTTCACTAATGTCCTTTAGGGAAGGAAATCTGCTGTCCTTACCTGGTCTGGCCTACATGTGACTCCAGACCCACAGCAATGTGGTTGACTCTTACATGCCCTTTGACATGGCCTAGCAAGCCACTCAGTTGTACCTAACTGCTACGAAGCCAATCAAGAAAACCCCAAATGAACTGCAGCGGTTCAAGAAGGCAGCTCACCACCACCTTCTCAAGGGCAATTCGGGATGGGCAATAAATGGCCAGCGTCGTCCACATTCCATGAATGAATAAAAAGAACCCAAAATACCCAGTCTAGGATGGCCTCTTCTTTAGTTGCTTCCTCAACGTATTGATCTGGAAAACCATTCCATATACACTCTACTACGGTATTGTGACTGATTTGCCCAATCTATATGCAGATTAAATTCACCCATAATTACAGATGTTCCTTTATCGCATGCATCTCTAATTTCCTGTTTAATGCCATTCCCAACATCTCTACAGTTTGGGAGTCTATATACAACCCTCACTAACGTTCTTTTGCCCCTTAGTGTTTCTCAGCTCTACCCATACAGATTCCACATTCAGAGCTAATAACTTTCCTCACTATTGCGTGAATTTCCTCTTTAACCAGAAATGCAACTCCACCGCCTTTTGATTTTTGTCTGTTCTTCCTAAATACTGAATGCCCCTGGATGTTCATTTCCCATCCCTGGCCACCTTGCAGCCATGTCTCCGTTATCCCTACTATATCATACCTGTTTACATCTATCTGCGCGATTTAATTCATCCACTTTATTGTGAATGCTCCGTGCGTTAAGGCACAAAGCCTTGAGGCTTGCCTTTTTAACATTGCCTGTCCCCTTCCCGCTATTTTTCACTGTGGCTCTGTTTGATTTCTGGCCCTTGATTTCTCTGCCCATCACTTTTCTTATTCCACTTACTGTCTGACTCCTTGCAAAGGTTCCCATCCCCTTGCCATTTTAGTTTAAACCCTTCCCAACCACTCTAGAAAATACTCCCCCTAGGATATCAGTCCCAGTCCTGCCCAGGTGTAACCAGTCCAGTTTGTACTGGCCCCACTTCCCCCAGAACCAGTCCCAATGTCCCAGGAATCTAAGACCCTCCCCCTCACACCATCTCTTCAGCCACGTATTCATCTGATATATCCTGCTATTTCTATTCTGACTGACACGTGGTACTGATAGTAATCCTGAGATCACTACCCTTTGAGGTCCTACTTTTCAACTTACTTCCTAACTCCCTATATTCTGCTTTGAGGACCTCATCCCTTTTTCTACCTACGTGGTTTGTACCAATGTGTACCACGACCACTGGCTGTTCACCCTGCCCCTTCAGAATGTCCTGTAACCACTCTGAGACATCCTTGACCCTAGAACCAAGGAGGCAACATACCATCCTGGAGTCTCTTTTGCGGCCACAGAAATGCCTTTCTATTCCCCTTATAATTCAATCCCCCAAAAACTATTGCATTCCCGCACTTTTTACTCCTCCCCTGTGCATCAAAGCCAACCGTAGTGCAACAAATTGGGCTGTTGCTGCTTTCCCCTGAGACACTATTCCTCCCAACAGTATCCAAAGCAGTATATCTGTTTTGCAGGGGAATAGCCACAGGAGATTTCTGCATTGCCTGCCTAGTCCTCTTGCTCTGCCTGGTGGTCACCCATTCCCTTCCTGCCTGTGGAGCCTGGGCCTGCGGTGTGACTACCTCTCTATATGTGCTATCCACGATACTCTCTGCCTCGCGGATGCTCGACAGTGTCCCCAGCTGCTGCTCCAGCTCTGAAACCCGGGCTTCCAGGAGCTGCAGCGGGGGACACTTCCTGCACACATGATTGTTCCCGGCTTCCCACATAGAGCATGAGGAGCTCACCACGGCTTTGAGCTCTCCTGCCATGACTTAACCCTTTAAATTAAACCTTTTGGAAGATCCTTCATATCAAATAATATCAATTATTCTGGGGCCCTTCTTCCCTGGTCCTCATTACTGCAGAACTCCCTGAAAAAACACTACTTACTATATATGAAAATAAACTCTAGACCTGTCTTACCTTATTTACTAAGCCAGCTATTTAGAGCTATTCCCTAACAGTAGTTACTCACCAACCAATCACCTTGGAGTTTTCCTGTGATGTCATGGACTTTTTTTTTCTCAAACTCCGGCGTGCCTGGACTGCTCTCCCGGAAGGCAAGAGACTGGGCCTCGATCCTCTGGTTCGATTTATAGGCTCCGCTGTTGGCATTCTCCCCACAGGTCTGCTCTGCTCCCGGAAGATAAGAAGCTTAAGATCAGCCAAGATCATACTGAATGTCGGACAGGCTCGATGGGCCATATAGTCTCCTGCTCCTTTTCTTATGTTCTTGTGATAACGAGGGTACTGAAGGAGGACCCAACCGTGACGATGAGGAATATAACGTTGGATTAGGTTAGTGAACCGTTGCAGTCCAATATGGCTTTTGACGGATTGGAAACTGCTGGGATTAGAGATGTAAATCCATTTAATCCCAGTGGTGAAGCCAATGTAGTGAGTGCACAATGGGTCGCATGGCTGGAAGAGTTTGAGGCTGATGTGGACAGCGGGGGCCTGTTTCTGAAAGAGGTGACGTCAGTGCAGCATCTGCCACGGAGGGCTTTGCTCTATAATGCTGGGGTATCGGTGAGAGACATTCAAAGCATTTGGTGACACAGGAGAAGATGATTATGATGAGGCTGCCATGGAGGCATTAAACAAGCATTATGTGCTGAAGATGAATGGAACATCTTAATGACCTGTTTGTCGACAGATGAAGCAGTCAGATAGAAAAACTATTGTGCAGTTTGTCACTAGATTGCAGCAAGTAGCTAAGGATGTAATTATGGAAATGATTTGGTTAATCAGCTCGGGGAGCAAGTTGTACAAAGTTGTCAGTTGAACTACTTGAAGCACAACTTGCTTGACGAGATGTTAACCTTGGCAGGAACATTGAGGGTAGCTGCAGGTGTCCTGGATCAAACTCAAGCCAAGTCATAGTGTCACTTATGGTGCAGAAGGTGGCCATTCGGCCCATTGAGTCCATGCCAGCTCTCCCCGGAGCAGTCCAGTCAGTCCCACTCCCCTGGCCATCCAATTTTCTTGAACAAGCTTGGATCCTCCAGAGGCAAAGTCAAAGTAACCCAAGTAATACTGTGAAAGAGTGCTTCAGATGTGGAAATTTGGGACATTTTGGGAAGGATTCTTGCTGCCCTACGAAAGGCAAGACGTGCAAAAATTGTGGAGGGATAGATCACTTTTTACTAGGAAGTGTAGAAGCAAAACTATGAGGAAAGTCTAGAAAGGAAACCAGGACAGAGGAATGAACAAGGCAGGAAAGTATGCTGAGTAGAAGATGACAGCAAGATTGATGGTGAGTGTGGTGTTTACAATCAGTGATAGGAAACATGGAAAAGTACCAGTGGTGATTGGTGGGGTGAAGGTGGACATCATCGTGGATTCTGGAAGTGACAGCAATATGATGCAACATTGTGGGAAGATTGAAGAGCAGAATCAAATGCTTATTGCACAAATGAATGAAGAAGTTGTATCCATACACGTCCAAGATATCCCTTCATCCTGTGGAATGTTTCAAGGCTGTAGTGCAAATGGGTGACCAGGTAGATGCAGAGTTAGTGGTCACGGAAGAAAGAGGGGAACCATTCGTGGGTAGAGAGACAACACAAGCCTTGGTGGTGCATATTGGACTGAAGGTGAACTGAAGAAGTTCAAACCTCTTTTCCAAGGAATAGGAAAGCTTGGTTGTCAAGTGAAGTCGACCATTTATGATCACATCGCAGAGCAAGGTTGAAGCTAAGATGCAAGTGCTCATTGATCAAGATATTGTTGAACCAGTAGAAGGACCAACAAGGGCAGGATTGGCAGCTAAATGTTCCAGGCTTCAGAAGCTTCAGGCGGGATAGAGGGGGATGTAAAAGGGGTGGGGGAGTTGCATTACTGGTTAAGGAGAATATCACAGCTGTACTGCGGGAGGACTCCTCAGAGGGGTCATGCAGCGAGGCAATATGGGTGGAGCTCAGGAATAGGAAGGGTGCAGTCACGATGTTGGGGGTTTACTACAGGCCTCCCAACAGCCAGCGGGAGGTAGAGGAGCAGATATGTAGACAGATTTTGGAAAGATGTAAAGGTAACAGGGTTGTAGTGGTATTGACTGGGATTCACTTAGTGCTAGGGGCTTGGATGGGGCAGAATTTGTAAGGAGCATCCAGGAGGGCTTCTTGAAACAATATGTAGATAGTCCAACTAGGGATGGGGCCATTCTGGACTTGGTATTGGGGAATGAGCCCGGCCAGGTGGTCGAAGTTTCAGTGGGGGAGCATTTCGGGAACAGTGACCATAATTCCATAAGTTTTAAGGTACGTTTGGATAAGGAGAAGAGTAGTCCTCGGGTGAAGGTGCTAAAGTGGGAGAAGGCTAATTATAACAATATTAGGCAGGAACTGAAGAATTTAGATTGGGGGCGGCTGTTAGAGGGTAAATCAACATCTGACATGTGGGAATCTTTCAAACGTCCGCTGATTAGAATCCAGGACCAGCATGCTCCTGTGAGGAAGAAAGACAAGTTTGGCAAGTTTCAGGAACCTTGGATAACGCGGGATATTGTGAGCCCAGTCAAAAAGAAAAATGAAGCATTTGTAAGGGCTGGAAGGCTAGGAACAGATGAAGCACTTGAGGAATATAAAGACAGTAGGAAGGAACTTAAGCAATGAGTTAGGAGGGCTAAAAGGGGTCATGAAAAGTCATTGGCAAACAGGATTAAGGAAAATCCCAAGGCTTTTTATACATCTATAAAGAGCAAGAGGGTAACCAGGGAAAGGGTTGGCCCACTCAAGGACAGAGATGGGAATCTATGCGTGGAGCCAGAGGAAATAGGCGAGGTACTAAATGAGTACTTTGCATCAGTATTCACCAAGGAGAAGGACTTGGTGGATGATGAGCCTAGGGAAGGGAGTGCAAATAGTCTCAGTCATCTCATTATCAAAAAGGAGGAGGTGTTGGGTGTCTTGCAAAGCATTAAGGTAGATAAGTCCCCAGGGCCTGATGGGATCTACCCTAGAATACTGAGGGAGGCAAGGGAAGAAATTGCTGGGGTCTTGACAGAAATCTTTGCATCCTCATTGGCTACAGGTGAGGTCCCAGAGGACTGGAGAATAGCCAATGTTGTTCCTTTGTTTAAGAAGGGTGGCAAGGATAATCCAGGAAATTATAGGCCGGTGAGCCTTACGTCAGTGGTAGGGAAACTATTAGAGAGGATTCTTCGGGAGAGGATTTACTCCCATTTGGAAACAAACGAACTTATTAGCGAGAGACAGCATGGTTTTGTGAAGGGGAGGTCGTGTTTTACTAATTTGATTGAGTTTTTTGAGGAAGTGACGAAGATGAGGGAAGGGCGGTGGATGTTGTCTATATGGACTTTAGTAAAGCCTTTGATAAGGTCCCGCATGGCAGACTGGTGCAAAAGGTGAAGTCACACGGGATCAGAGGTGAGCTGGCAAGATGGATACAGTACTGGCTCGGTCATAGAAGACAGAGGGTAACAGCGGATGGGTGTTTTTCTGAATGGAGGTATGTGACTAGTGGTGTTCCGCAGGGATCAGTGCTGGGACCTTTGCTGTTTGTAGTATATATAAATGATTTGGAGGAAAATGTAGCTGGTCTGATTAGTAAGTTTGCGGATGACACAAAGGTTGGCGGAGTTGCGGATAATGATGAGGATTGTCAGAGGATACAGCAGGATATAGATCGGTTGGAGACTTGGGCGGAGAAATGGCAGATGGAGTTTAATCCGGACAAATGTGAGGTAATGCATTTTGGAAGGTCTAATGCAGGTGGGAAGTATACAGTAAATGGCAGAACCCTTAGGAGTATTGACAGGCAGAGAGATCTGGACTTACAGGTCCACAGGTCACTGAAAGTGGCAACGCAGGTGGATAAGGTAGTCAAGAAGGCATTCGGCATGCTTGCCTTCATCGGTTGGGGCATAGAGTATAAAAATTGGCAAGTCATGTTGCAGCTGTACAGAACCTTAGTTAGGCCACACTTAGAATATTGCGTGAAATTCTGGTCGCCACACTACCAGAAGGACGTGGAGGCTTTGGAGAGGGTACAGAGGAGGTTTACCAGGATGTTGCCTGGTCTGGAGGGCATTAGCTATGAGGAGAGGTTGGAAAAACTCGGATTGTTTTCACTGGAACGGCGGAGGTGGAGGGGCGACATGATAGAGGTTTACAAAGTTATGAGCGGCATGGACAGAGTGGATAGTCAGAAGCATTTTCCCAGGGTGGAAGAGTCAGTTACTAGGGGACATAGGTTTAAGGTGCGAGGGGCAAAGTTTAGAGGGGATGTGCGAGGCAAGTTTTTTTTTTTTTTTTACATAGAGGGTGGTGAGTGCCTGGAACTTGCTGCCAGGGAAGGTGGTGGAAGCGGATACGATAGCGACGTTTAAGAGACATCTTGACAAATATATGAATAGGAAGGGAATAGAGGGATATGGGCCCCGGAAGTGCAGAAGGTGTTCGTTTCGGCAGGCATCAAGATTGGCGCAGGCTTGGAGGGCCGAACGGCCTGTTCCTGTGCTGTACTGTTCTTTGTTCTTTGAGTCCAGCAGTGCCCAAACCTAATGGAGACAGAGTGTGCATCGGCATGAGGCAGTGGTTAGAGATTGCCATCCTATACCAACTGTCGAGATATTAACAAGTAAGGTTTTTTCCAAGTTTGACTTAAAGTGGGGTTCCACCAGCAAGAGTTGCATCCAGATTCTGGGAAGGTAACAATGTTTGTCTCACACTGTGGACTATACCAATACAGAAGGCTATTATTTGGCATAAATGCAGCACATGAGATTTACCAGCATGAGATCCATAAAGTAATTCAAGGTGTTCAAGGAGCGGCCAATATTTCAGATGGCATCATCATTCATGGTGCCTCGTGAAGAACTTGAGATTGAGACTAGTGTTGGCAAGGTTGCAAGCAGTGGATCAAACCGTGCTGACAAACGCCTATTCGGAATGTCAGCTGGTATTCATGGTTCACAAGTTGACGAGCCAAGGCATTAATCCAGCGAGAGAGTTTTTTAAGGCAGTGGCAGAGGCAAGAGAAGCACACAATGCCAGTGAGGTGAGAAGATTTCCTGGTCTTGTAAACAATTTGTGCAAAATTCATACCAAACTTTGCTGCAATGGCTTATCCATTGAGGAAGTTAATGAAGAATGAACGATCTATATTTGGCCAAGAGTCGAAAGATGCATTCAGAGCACTGAAGGAAAGTTTGAGTGCTCACATGCTTGGATGTTATAATCCCCAAGCTTCAATGAAGGTAATTTGCAGGTGCAAATCCTGCGGGACTAGAAGCAGCGCTAGTACAGACACTTGAGTCATTGTTTACGCAAGCCAGTCTTTGACAGATGTGGAGAGGTGATTATTCCCAAAAAGAGAAAGAGGCCTTGGGACTAGTGTGGGCATGCACAAGATTTCATGCATACTTGTTTGGCATCAGATCTGAGTTGCTGACAGACCATAAATCACTGGAGGCAATATACTCAGGTCAAAACCATGTGCTGTGAATGAGAGGTGCGTACTTAGACTTCAACAATACAAGTACAAGGCGAATCACATTGTGGGGAAGACTAGCATTAACATTGCGGATCCATTCACCAGACTACTCAAGGTGGAAGGGTCTATGCTCGAGAAGGAAGCGGAATCTTTTGTGATTTGTAGTGATACCCAGAGCAATAGCAACTAGGGAGATAGTCAGTCAGAGATCCAGAACTAGAAGACATCAGACAGAGGATCCAGACAGGAGAGTTGGAGAAGTGTCTACACCAGTCTTGTGTTGCTTTTGGCCGACTCAATGTGCAAGACTCACTAACACCAAGCTGATCCTGAGGACCAAGCTGATGGTTTATAAGGCCTGCGCTCTCAACACCTTGCCGTATGACTGAAACATGGCTACCAGAAAAGAAGCTCAATAATTTCGATCTTTGCTGTCTGCGGTGCATTATGGGTATATGCTGGCTGGACAAAATCTCATGCTCCCAAGACTATTGGCACAAATCAAACAGAAGCAGCTTCAGTGGATCAGACTTATCCACAGGATAAAACTTTTTCCCTAGCGAGCAGTGGAGGCTGAGTAATTGTAGCTATTCAAAGCTGAGTTAGGCAGATTTTTGATCTACAAAAGAGTCAAGGGGTTGGTGGGGGGGGGAGGTAGGTGAGGAAGTGGAGTTAAGGCCATAATCAGATTAGCCCTGGTCTTATTGAATGGCGGAGCAGGCTCGAGGGGCCGAATAGCCTACTCCTGCTCCTATTTCTTGTGTTCTAATGACGAGGAAGAACCTAGCGTTGTTCAGACACAAAATCTGCACTAAGTTGTTGGAAATCAGAGCCATCGTTGATCAAGAAGTTTGAGACCATGATCCTGAGAAGAAGGGTATATCCTAGTTTAATGTAGATCATAGGGATGCCAGATAGTCTGACGTGATGCCATCTGATGAACATTGGTTAGACAAGAGAGTCTGAGCAAGATGGACACAACATTCTTTCCAGAACTGTATAATACTTCCAAGACTGGAAATAGGATGACTGTGAGGTCACCACAAGGAGTAGAATATGACACAAATACAAGCATTGCAGTAGTTTTATGATGCAGAACCCAGAGTCTAAGCTAAATCTAGTTCCAAAACAAGATGCACAAATGGGGGAACAGCAAGTAGCAGTTTGACATCGATGAGGTTCAGATGATAGCAGGAACTGATGAGGTACCTAGACCAGAATCCGTAGTCTCCAACAGCAGGCTGACAATTTGCAGTCCAGAGGCACAGATGAAGGCGCCTGAAAGGAAGCTGGTGCCATCAAGTCCAGCGACGATATCCAGAGTTTCTGAGATGGCAGGCAAAGCTAAGCATCAGAGGAGACCACCCCAGAGATATGAGGATTTTACCTAAAGTGCATGTGTTCATTTGTGTATTGCCAGAAAATCATGGACATGTTTTCAGTCTGATAAGGGAGGGATGTCATGATAACAATGTTATGTGGACTTGCGTATTCAATACAATTTGGTACACATATTAAATACAATATGGTACATGCAGCACTAGTAAGGTCATGTGACCTAGGGGTTCAAGAGGTCAGACAACATGTTGAAAGACTGTATCTCTGGCGTTAAGATGGCTGAATAAAGTTTGTGAAGCAAAGTTCAAGTGCAGTCTTGCTAGGTGCCATTACTGGAGGATCCAACACAACTGTCAATTGTTCGTGCATTTCCTAACATACTAATTCTCCTATTAATATATCATACTGTCACCACGAACTTTGCCAGGATTGCAGTTCTAACAGTATATGTATTTAGATTTATTTTGTAATTCATGTACAAAATATAAAATAGCAATGAAAAAGTCCAAAGGGTGAATTACAATCTTGATTTAGTTTTGATGATCTTGAATCACTCAAGTTTGTAAAATGATTGGAAGTTCTAGATTGAGTTACAAGTCTTTAATTCCCTCTTTTTTTTTAAACAGATCTTCTCTTTGAAGCGACTGCTACTTAATTCATAGAAATGAGTTTGTGCTCTTCATGGGAGGGCAGGGCTCGTGCGTAGTCAGATTCTGGTTTAATGCCTAAAATAAAAGCAAAACACTGCAGATGCTGGAAATCTGAAATAAAAACAAGAAATGCTGGAAATACTCAGCAGGTCTGGCAGCATCTGTGGAGAGAGAAGCAGAGTTAACGTTTCAGGTCAGTGACCCTTCTTCAGGACTGGCAGAGGCTAGAAATGTAATAGGTTTTAAGCAAGTAAAGTAGGGGTGGGGCAAGCAATAACAAAAGAGAAGGTATTGATAGAACAAGGTCACAGAGAATAACTGACCAGAAGGTCATGGAGCAAACGGTATGTTAATGGTGTGGTGAAAGACAATATTAGTACAGAGAGGGTGTTAATTTGACAAAAACTGTCGGGGGCCCCCTTTTTCGTTTTTTCTTTTTTCTTTGTTTGTTTAGTTTGTTTCTACTGTGCCTACCTGCTTTTTTTTCATGTTTGCGTTTGGGGCCGGGGCTGTTAATTTGCCAGAGAAATGAGCACCCTCTTTGCACTACAGCTTTGTCTTTCAGCACGCCATTAACATGGTGTTTCCCTTTGCTCCATGACCTTCTGGTCAGTTATTCTCTGTGACCTTGTCCTATCAACACCTCTTGTTATCTCTCACCCCACCCCCGCTTTACTTGCTTAAAACCTAATACATTTCTAGTATTTGCCAGTTCTGAAGAAGGGTCACTGATGTGAAACATTAACTCTGCTTCTCTCTCCACAGATGCTGCCAGACCTGCTGAGTATTTCCAGCATTTCTTGTTTTTATTTCTGGTTTAATGCCATTAGTTTCAAAACGCTAGTTTTCATCTGTGGAACACCAGCAAAGTTTAACTGTATAGAAGGCATCACCATTTCTTGGACAACACAGCTGATAACTTTTTCAGATACTTTATTTGAAACCACAGAGCCACAAGGTGATAAAGTTCAGAAATGGTGGGTAGTTGAATTGTTTCATTAGATGGGCCATGTGCAATAGATAGAATGGAAATTTGTCATATCTGACCCCCTCAAAGCCTGAGCGAGTTCTCATTTAGTTCACTCCCACCAACTAGTTTGTATTTGGCCTGACGCTTTTTATGTTGGTAGTGACACTGGGTTTTCGAATTGGAATTTCTCCTGACATTGTGGGTCTGCCCACTCTTTCTTGCTTGGATATATCTTAAATCTATCTGAGAGAATATTCCTGAAAACAGACCTTCAGGCCCACCAAATGTCCATGTTAGCAGCATAAAAATATCTCTGGTGTCCACTGAACTGGCCCCAATTCCTGTCTTGAGCAAGGCAAAGCTTAATCCCTGAAGAGATTATTCAAGAAAATAGTGCATTTATTTCGTAATAGGGGGCCCATCACTTTTTCCAGCTGTGTTTATAAATGCACAACACTGAGTTGCGTCAAAAATATTGTGCCACTTGCATGCAAGGTTGCCGTGATATACCAGTTATCAATGTTTGTGTCTCCTTGGTGTCTTTCTCCCCCAGATATCAGCAGGTCCTCCTCTCATACAAGTTCTCTCTATTACATATTAAACAAGCAGGAATGCTCTGCAGATTGATATGGAATTATTCTATAACTTGGTAAATATGGCAGCACGCAAAGGATCTGAACCAATTCTATAAACCTAGGCGGTTGGACATTTTATGAGGTAATTGTGCAGGGAACTTTGTGGGTGCTCAAATTCTGGCTTGTATGCTGGGTAAGACTGTGTCTGTTCAGCGATTGAATTGCTCTCATAAAGGCTCTCATAAACTTGTCCATGCTTTCTGATCTATACAATATTGTATGGATTTTTAATGAGTACAGAACCCGGAAATTCATCAAATGATGAAATTTTATGGACCGTCATCGCCTTTAGTAGTACAAGTTAATTCCATTGAACCCTCTATCTGTGATTTATCTGGAGTCTGCATTTACTTGCATGTTTACCACATTTTTACAAATGACCACAAAATTGACTTTTGGCTCTTGTCTGTTCTGAAGATATTGGCCCATAATTTGCTGTCAAAAATAATAGGGAGGCTAATCGAGTTGGGCATTATTTATGTCCAAATGATGCAGCAACTTCGGGCGAGGGCAGATGTGTGGTTAAATGCGGAAATTCAAAAGTTACTGTCTGAAATGTGCTTCTCTGCTGTTACTCATGAAAACAGTATTTCACTGGCTGCCGCGCCATTCAGATACATTGGTGTGAAGTTGCTGTGTTTATGTGGTAGACACGAACTAAATTCGCCACAGAAGCTCGCTTCCATTTTGCCTAAGTACCTTTTCAATAATGTGTATGTCTTTAATTTCTGCCAGTCAACCCCTCTGGCACTGAAAATAAACAATTATAAGTGCAGTGTCTCATTCCTTCAGGTTTTAATTGTTAAATATTTTTAAAATGTCGTCCAGTTTTAAATTACTTATTTTTTGCTTTTCCTTGTCTCTTCTCTCAAAGCAATCTTTCTTTCCCTCTCTTTCTGTATTTGGTTTGACATTGAATTCACCCACTCTAATTTACACTTCCTTCACTATTCTTGCGCTGCTAATTTCACAATCCTTCAATCTGGTTAAGGAGATGCACATTGCTTGGCCTGTTCACTCAGGTCCCAGATGCCCAGTTTCTCTCGCTGCAACATTGAGTCACTTTTTTAGCAACTTGTGTAAAATATCATAATTAAACAGGCAAGGCTAACTAACAGCAGATGCTGTTTGATGCTCGCTCGCAAATTATGCTCCGTTGTATCTTTGTTTTGGTATGGTTCCACTTCACGTGTAAGCCTTGATATTGTGCAAGGATAGATGTTTACACCATATGAGTATTGAGATCACATGCAGAACAAGTGTCTATTATTACTCCTTTTATTTACGAATCAATAACCCAGCTAGTCACATCTGGCTTCCCTGTTCGCCACAAGTGGCTAATGACTAATGTATTGGACAGCACCGGCTTATTGCATCCATTTCTATCCTGAATTATGCATGGAGAAACAGATGACTCAAAATTTAAATTGTTGACCCTGATGGGAAGTGATAATTTGTGAAATTAAGTATATAGTAAGTAATGGAAACACTAGTGCCAGTAAATGTCTTTTAAAATACACTTTTCTCATGTGCCTTTTAATGACTACCTTGCCATTTACCTGATGAGACAGAGATTGAAAACTCTTTTAGTCAATCAATTGAAAACGTATGCTACTAAACTATAGCTAGCTATGTTATGCTTGTTTGCCAGCATTTATTGACTTCATGTTGGTAAGGATGTGGGGATTTCTTCTGTTATTCAGTATTCTACGTCTTGGTTGAAAGGTATTCATATTTGTTTTTTTTTTTCCTTTCTCTTGCAGGACTGAGCTCAGGCCGTGTTGTGAAAGTCCCAGAAGGTACTCTGTACCGTGTAGTTGGAACACCAGTCAACATTCCTTGTAACGTCAGTCATTATCAAGGACCGCTTGAACAAAACTTTGATTGGTTTGTGATTCGGGAGCACCAGCAGATTAAGATTGTCAGCACATTGGAACCTGAATATTCGGATGCTGAATACAAGGATAAAATCCAAAAGAAGGAAATTTGGGTGGAGAGACTCAGTGACAACTCTGTTGAGCTGCACTTCAAGAGTGCCCAACTTGAGGATAAAGGGGTCTATCAATGCCAGACACCTAGCACTGATGAAAATAGTTCTGGAAATTATGAAGACACTGTGACTTTGGAGGGTAAATTTTGCAAATGATGCATTAAATGCTGTTAACTTTTTAAGTGGATACTTGTGTTGCATGACCACAAATTGATCCTACTTGTATCTACTCTCTCGCTGTTTAGAGCAAGATATATATACACTTTTCCAATGTTCTGCCTCCTCCCCTAAAGTTGTTAACTGATGGTAGGATCATAGGAAGCAGAAGTAGTAAGCCATTTGGCTATGATTCTGAGAGGTGGCAGTTCACTGGTATCTCACTCCAAGTGGCTGTCTTTTAATGTGGAAATCTTGACCGTAAGTGATTGCACAGCTGAACAAGCATCACAACTGAGTCTATTCCTGTCTTTGCATACATGTGTGCAAAACGAGTGTACACTGCCTTTCCAATGGCGGTTCCTGGCTACTGATCAGGAAAAAGCAAGCCGGGGTACTGTTGCCAATTGTGTCCTTACTCCTGCCCGGGCTAAGATCAGTTAAATTAACAGCGTTCAGAAATTAAACTTTGTACCTTCCTGGTCTGTATTCACCCATTATAATGAATTTATTTAATCCAAGTATAGTTTTGTTTTCTTATGTTTATGTTATAGTTTAGTTAGAATTGGGAAATCTGACCATTAAAGAAGCCAGCTTCACATGCCTTTACACTGTCTCTGGTTTAAAAGGTTGTGACCAAAGCCATCACGAGCACATCATGCCTCCTCACTGTGTCCCCTTAATACTTAGTAAATTGAAGCTAGGTTCCAGTAGGGATAGATGAACATGCAGCCTGCTCATCTACAAAATAATAAAATACATAAATATTTTTGACTTGTGTGTAGGGACCAGATTCTCTCCGCATCCTCAGTTATGGACTAGACCACCACAGCCCTAGAGCAGCTCGATATTAGAATACAGGCTGCCTTGCTCCACCTACCCCATGTTTATCCCGTTGTGCCTAAATCCTGACTGCTTGGGGCCCCCTCATCACTATTTCGAGAGACAGCAGCATCTTCAGTTTTCACTCCCGATAGTCCAATAGTGTAGGACCTTGGCTTTACTGGCCTAATCATCAGTTGGAGAACAGATCAAATAGTCCCAGTTAGGTCTTGGAAGACCTGAGCTATGGTGCTGTTACGGTTGTCTTGCCAGGAGTCGCTGGAAGCAGTTCATAGCTTCCATTCCAGAGACAATGACTATCCAAGGGTCTTATAGCTACAGATCTCTCTTGGACAGCCACAAACTCCTGGGTGGTCTGCATTGCTTCATATGTTTCCTTCATTATGTTGTTGATGTGAGTTGTAGACTTTGGCAACTTATCCATCTTTGGAAGTGCAATTGTGGAAACCATCTCCACTGCTTGCAGGAGTTCTCCTACTTTTTATATACTTTTTTTCATATCATTATTCAGCACCTGAGAATTAGGCCCCTAGGCTCCTCAGCAGGGGGCAGTTGTTCTGCGATCCTCTGATCAGGCTTAGTTATCTCTTCACCGTATGCCTCCTGCTCTCTGGTTCCCTTTGCAAGACCTTGCGATATTCATTCTGATTCATTTTGTCTCCACCCTCGAGTGGTGTATCTGAACAGTTAGTAAGGTGCCATGATTACTTCGTTGTGGTTGGTGTGGGAGTTGTTGAAGTGCCAGTGCAGCAAACTCGCACTGAGCAATGTGCCACCAATAACAATAAGCTGAATGATGAGTTGATCTGGTATTGGTGATGGTGATTGAAAGATATGTGCTTACTAGAGCATTGGCAGAACTCCCCAGATCCTCTTTGATCTCTTGTGTCCACCTAAGGTGACAGACGGTCTCCGTTTAACATCTTTTCTGAAAGATGATACAAAGCCTGTATCATTAACTATGAGATAACATTATTGCCATTGCAGTACTCACTCAGTATTGCACTGAAATGGCAGCTCAGGTTATCTGCCTTGGAGTTGGATTTGAACCCACAACTTTCTGACTCTGGTCAATGCACTACCACTGAGCCAAAACTGACACTTCATCTTCCATCCCAGAGTTTTGAAGCCAGCTGACCTGAGCTGAATATAAAATATTAATCTTAATCAGAATTCTGCCAAATTTTAATTGTTGTACTTCACTGATAATTGTTTTGTCTTATCAGATTATATTTTCTATTTTGAAACTATTTGGCACCACTGCACTTAGCTTTCCTTTATTCTCACCCCGCACAATGTAAAGGTTGTCTCTTGGGGAATAGGTTTGAAAGTACACTGTTCCAATTGGCACAGTGGGCCATGTTCAAACACAATTATAGGACATCAAATATGTGATAAGATTTTGTTTCTGTAGTGCATCAGTGTTGTAGTTTGAATAGAATGGTAATTAGTGAAAGTTGCAAAGAATCCAATAATTAGATGGTTCAAAATGGGGCGGCACAGTGGCGCAGTGATTAGCACCGCAGCCTCACAGCTTCAGCGACCCGGGTTCAATTCTGGGTACTGTCTGTGTGGAGTTTGCAAGTTCTCCCTGTGTCTGCGTGGGTTTTCTCCAGGTGCTCCGGTTTCCTCCCACATGCCAAAGACTTGCAGGTTGATAGGTAAAATTGGCCATTATAAATTGCCCCTAGTATAGGTACGTGGTAGGGATATGGAATTAGTGTAGGATTAGTATAAATGGGTGGTTGATGGTCGGCACAGACTCGGTGGGCCGAAGGGCCTGTTTCAGTGCTGTATCTCTAAATAAAAAATAAATAAAAATAAAATAAATAAAAATGGCAAAATTTGTGATTAAACAGTAGTAGGGACTCTGCCTGCATTGTCCACAGAAATCAACTGTTGCTCTTCATTTTGTGTGCACTATGAACATGGTAGGGATGATAAAGCAATAACAACTTGCATTTATGTTATCCCTTTAAGGGATGGTAGAAAAGAAGGCCTCCTTTAAGTACAGGACAGAGTATTAGCTGTCACTATGTTGTCTCACAGTTAATGATACAGGCTTTGTTTTCACTTGTCAGTTTGGGAATTCCAATCAATCTCTCTGATATCCTTGCAAATGTAGTCTAGGTCCTGGGAAGCTGCCAGTTCACAATCATTGGAGCTGTGTAGGATGGGTCATTGTAAATGAGTTTGGAAACATGTAATCAATGAAGTATGTAAAGTCTTCAAAGAAGCTTAGTGTTTCAGTCTCTACCTTCCAGGATATAAAGTACAAAAGTAGATGTAGAATTAAACTTGCACAGATCATTACTTAGGCCTCAAGTTAGAATATTTTATCCAGGTTTGGGTGCCTTACTTTAGGAAAGATGGCATGGCCAGTGAGGGTGTCATAGGTTTCAGCTATAAAAGAGAAGTGAGAGAAACTGAGGCTCTTTGTCAAGAGGGGATCTGACGGAGAATATGGGTGTGGTGATGAGGTAAATAGAGAGAAACAATTTCCACTAGCCAGTGAATTGGTAATGAGAAGGCATAAATTTAAGAACATTGCCAAAAAGGAAACGCATGGCTAGGGTTTTTATGCATTAATTTGATGGGACATCGAATGTCTTACCAGAAACATTGCTTTTACAAATATATATAGAGATAAAATTAGAACTGCAACTTATGTTAAAGGTATGAAACAAAAGGTGTTACTGAGAGACCTAGTAAAGGTCCTTACTTTTGTAGCTATTCCTTTAAGCTTCCTAGCATTTTGGTTTTGTTAGTAATCCTGATGCATTCTTCATCAAACAGTGATCCCAGATGGACTGACTGTGTTATCTGGAAAATCCAGAAGCGTGAAGCCAGCAAGTTACACCGAAGGGAAGCCGCTGGAACTTCAGTGTGTCGCGATGACAACTTCGTCTGTTTGCACCCATCTCTCTGTCACATGGCAGTTAAAAGAAAATGTGACTAAGGACATTCTGTCATTTACTCAAGAGAATGGGTTTCAGTCTGGTGGCTCATATAAAAGTAGGTATCAGAGTGGTGATATTAGAATGGGAATGGAAAAAAATGGCATCTTCAAATTGATTATTAACCACTTGCGACCTGAGGACGATGGTGTTTACTCCTGTGTAGCAGCAGAATGGGTCAAAGAAGATGGCTCCAACTGGAAAAAAATCCTAGAAAAAAATACAGACATTGCAACGATCAAAGTACAGCGTTTAGGTATGTTGTTCTCAGCAAATCATCCTGTAATTCAGAACCGGTTTAATCATGCAGATATTGCTGAATGACCATTCTCCACTGCGATGGATAGAGGGTGGTTTGAATGGAGTTGCTAACGCAAGTGCTAAAAACAGGGTTCAAATTCAATATTTAATATTCAGCAAGTTGTTCAACATTGGGGAATAATATTTTGGGAGATATAAATTGTAAAGTATGTTTTTATTGGTGTTTTTTCATTCTCACTTTGTTGACATTCCCGTGTTAACTAAATAGCGTCTCGGGTGAATCAGCCCAAAGAAAAAGAATAAAATAAAAGCAAAATATTGCGGATGCTGGAAATCCGAAATAAAAACAAGAAATGCTGGAAATACGCAGCAGGTCTGGCAGCATCTGTGGAGAGAGAAGCAGAGTTAGCATTTCGGGTCAGTGACCCTTCTTTGGAACAAAGAAAAAGAATACTGGGTTGTATGGCAAGAGGTGTAGAATTTGAGAGCTGTAATGCATCTATATAAAACCTTTAAGTTTACAGTTTTGCACTCCACACCATAAGGATGTTGAGGAAATAGAGGATCCACTGAATGTTACACTTGAGTGCTGCCTGATATGAGGAAGTACAAATACAAAGTGACTTAGAGATGATTGATCTGAAATTATAAAGATATTTGACAGGGTAGAGAGAAACATATATAGTTTCCAATGGTTGATGGATCTAGAATGAGTGGATATAGATACCAGATTAAAAGAATTGGGTCAGTAAGCAGGAGAAAAAGTTTCTCAGAGGGTTGTGGGACTGTGGAAGGCACCACTGGAGTTGTTGATTGAAGCAGAGACCATGGCTGGAAAATTCCTCTGAGCTGCTCAGAGGGAATTGCTGGCTAATGTCAATATTTTAAAAATCGGTTTGATAGGTGGTTGAAGGAGAGAAGGAACAGGGTGGGCACAT
Source organism: Heterodontus francisci (assembly GCF_036365525.1). NCBI lineage: Eukaryota > Metazoa > Chordata > Chondrichthyes > Heterodontiformes > Heterodontidae > Heterodontus > Heterodontus francisci. The sequence goes on from NC_090380.1 coordinate 71,998,353, forward strand.
GGAATAACAGCTCATGTGGAGGATATAAAATGTACCTTCATGTAAACTAATGCCCTGCTAGCTTGGATATTTGATGTTTCTTTTGCAATTGAGCTTAATAACATGACAAGGCATCTACCTCATGGGTAATTCATCCAACTGTTACAATATACTTGGACAGAATGGGCAAGTTCAAGTTTAAAATATTGTGGAAAAAACATGACTAAAGAATATAATTTCTGTATTACAGCCCAGACCCTGAAAGTCTCTACAATCGGGGGGAGCCTCACTTTGAACAAAGGTGATGAGATTGATCTCATCTGCAATGTAACAGGAGTTGAAGACATGGTGACATTTGAGGTCAGCTGGTATTTCAGCACATCTGCAGCAACTGATACTCAGAATGATAAAGTTCTAGTGCACTTGAACCGTGCAGCAATAGTGAACAATACAGACTTTGTCACGTTGAGCAGGATTAGTGACAGTGACTACAGACTGAGAGTGCAACAAATTGATGAAACAGACAGTGGATATTACTACTGTACAGCCTCTATCTGGATTCCGTATACCAGTGAGATGTGGCACAAAGCAGCAGAGAGAAGGTCCAGTCCTGTTGGTGTCACTGTTGGTCTTCTCGGTAATTTCATTCTTTAATATTTTACAAGTGGTAGGATAATTGAATAAACCCAGTGGTATATGTACCAGAGAGCATTTTCCTGGAACCCCTTGTGTTCCATTGCATCTGCCCGCCTTGTCACATTGCATTGTACAATATTCAAATGGAATCGTGTCTAATTAAGCTATTTATTTAAAGCTACCCTCAAATTAGCTGTCTTTTTGCAAAGAATGGTGGTTGTAAGTTGGTTTGCTCTATTTACAGTGTAATTTAACCTGGTCCAGAGAAAAGGGCATTTCCAACAGTATTTTGAACTCTTAAATAAGACATTCTTTGAATAATGGGCATCCTACATGCAAGGCTGTAGCTGGTCAGATGAAAGATGAGCGCCTAATTGAAATTGAAAAGCTGGCCTCTGATATCATTGAGAACCTGTTTGCATTTTAACCCTTGGGTTGATGCCCGGTGGGGTCTCACCAGGAGCATTGGTTGTGAAATAGCAGCAAATCCAGAAGATGTCCAATATGGGAAGTTAATTTTTTTTTTAAAGTTGGTTTACTTGTGGACCAGGAGCAACACAAACATTCCTTTGGATCTTCCAAGGCAGCCAGTAGCCCTGTGCTTCTGTCCTTGACCACGATTTGAATCTCTCGCTTGTCTTCCCGGCCTCACTTACCTGACTGCTGTCAAAGATTCCGAAAGGATCCCAATGAGGGCCTGCTGCCTAGCAGCGTTGATGCTGGGTTCGGGTGGGAGTTTGGCCTCTCACTCCTCTTTACTGTGGTGCCTGATCAGGCATTGATTTCCAAATTCAGGTACATTTGAACTGAAACATCGATGCAACTGAAACTACAGCTCTAGTGCAAATGTACTGTAACATATACTAAGGGGAGTAGTTTACTAGTAGGCTGGGAGCAGTTGGGCATAATTCTGTATGTTGTCCAACTTTTCTGTTGATTTTGAAATAGCCAAGAGGAAATTGCTTCTGGACCTTAATGGAACTCTTTGAAACTCTGAGAGCTTATTTAGCGTTTCCTTGTGCAAGTGTCACTCTCTGCACGTGCAAACAAGCCTGGAGATCCAGACCATGATATAAAAATACTGTTCTTAAGTTGTTATAACAGGATTTCATGCACTCAACCTATTTGAAAATCCAACTGCAACTTTTTATTTTATTTTTTTTTACAATAGTTACCTGTGGGATCACATGTTAGTAGATCAAACTATATTGGTTAATGCTCATTGTGAGGTCTATGTTTAGGGGTAATCTTTGTTCTAATCGCATCCACAGATCCCATATACACTGTGCAACTAAACTCTAAGAAGGTACCTAGTTCCTCGGGGGAACCGGCTGAGCTTGAGTGCCGGGTGTTGAATTTACAAAATGCAGATGATGTGAAGCTGACTGTGACCTGGTATTTCAACCCAAAAGGGCAGGATGGAGTTGCCAAAGTGAGTGTGCCTATCGCAACAATGGATCAGGATTGGACACTAAAATTGGACAATAAGTATAAGGAGCGAGCAGAAATGGGAGAGATGGTTTTTATGAAGCCTGAGCTACATGCTTTCAAGTTTCAGATACAGCACGCTCTTGTCTCTGATAGAGGAGAATATTTTTGCAATGTTACTGCCTGGATTAAACAACGAGGTGACACATGGCTGAAAAAACAGGAAATCCCTTCAGTCGCTGTTGATATATTTTGGAAAACAGAAGGTAAAATGTTCTTCCAGATTTTTGCAAGGTCTCCTGCTCATTGTTTTGTAAATATGGTGTTTTGCTGTTTTAAAACTACTTTCTTTAAAAACGGAGAACAAAATTGAAATCCTTGGTCTACACTTGTTTGTTACATGCTGTTGTAGACAAGATGGTACTGTTGGCGGATGTTCATTCTGATGTGAACATTATTTTCATTGTTTTGTTTGTTTAAATGGATTAACAGAGGTCAGGTTTTTTTTAATCCACCCTTCCATGCCGCCAACTCCTAAGGAGGTGCCTGGCCTCTGCTTATTTTCCGTGCCCATGTGGCTGATATTGGGAGAACAAGGTGTGGGTTACTGTGGGCACTAACTCTCATCCTACCTGTTCATTGTGCACAATGTCCTGCTCTCTCTAGTTGAATAATTCACGACTAAAGTTAGTGTGTAATGTACGTCATGTATGATGCCTTTAGATCATAGCAGCTGCTGCTTTAGGATTGTCTTTTTAATTGCATTTAATATTATTCCTTTCACTTCTCAGACCCAAGCCTGAGTATTACAGCTACAGAGGAAAAAACAGTATCTACGCGAGGCAACACTTTTGAGATGAGCTGTAGTGTTTCTGCAGAGCATGTTGAAGTTCCTCATTATTCAGTAGCTATAGCAATGAATGAACCAGCTTTTACTGATGCAAAGGACAGCATAAAGCTTATTTCGTTGACTCCAGATTCGGTGGTCAAACTGGAGAGTTGGGACGTCAAGGACAGATCCGAGGATGTTGTTCTGGAAAAAATTGGTAACGAGAAATTCCGCTTCCGGTTGTACAGGACACAGTTTTCTGATGAAGGATCGTATTACTGTATTGTCCAAGCATGGGTTCCAGATACAAATGGAGAGTGGTCTGAAGTAGTTGCAAATTCATCCAACACTGTAGCTGTTGCCTTTAAAACAGCAGGTAGGTCCTGAATTTAATCAATCAATTGACAGTCATCATAGTCATTCACGGAACAGAAGGAGACCATTCAGCCCATCGAACAGCAGATAAATTGTGGTGTACACACCTTTTTAATCATTCAGGTGTGGTGCTACAGAAGACTGCTGACCATGTAACAAAATAGCAGTTTTTATGCGTGGCTGATTTGGTAGTTTAGAATCTGGAAATGTTATAATCTTGGTTACAGTACTGTGGGTGATTGCAAAAGGAGGGAGGAAAATGAAGATGACAAGGGTAACTTGCATTGCCACGTCATGGGCTAAATTGGTAAACTGGCAGAAGCTTAGGAGCAGCTTACCAGGACTTCTCTCAACTAGGAAACCATGGGCAATGTGGAAGATCTACAGAGGGAGTGATAAATGTATTAAATTGGCTAGTTTTTTAATCAAAACCCATCATAATGAATCCTTTAAAAGGATGGAGATATTGCAAATATGCAGTTAAACCTATTTAGTAACTAAGGGAGCATTTTTCTATAATTCATTAGATACTTGATACTTGAAATCTTTTTACAGGAGTGCCCCAACTATTTAACTTTATGCATATCGTGGAGCCCTGAGGGGCCAAATCAAGTTTAAATTCATGTTCCCATTAAGTTGGATATATTTCAAGTTGCTGTAATAACTTGTTTATGTTCCGGTTTTAGGATTTATGCCTCGGGTGGAGGTAAAAGATGGCACTAAATTTCTGCTGGTGTCCTGGCTGATGTTTATCCCTCAGCCAACACCAATAAACCTGATTATTTGGTAATTTATCCCATTGCTGTTTGTGGAACCTTGTGGACCAGTTGCCCACTGTGTTTCCCTACATTATAACAGTGACTACACTTCAAAAGTACTTTAGCTGTGGATCACTTTGGGGAATCATGAAGACACTATATAAATGCAAGTTTCTCCTTCACTGTCTCAAAAATTCAGCAAACAAGTGTGAAATATGAGCCTAAGTAGGACTGAGTTGACTGGACTCTGCCGCATATGCTCCATGGACTGTTGTGACATTGGACTTTTGTAATCGTTGTTTATATAGAATCTGAATTTTCATTTTGTGATGTTGAAATTGTAGTTAAGGTTGTCTAGTTTGTGTCCCCATTTAACCAAATTCTACCAGGGATCCCAGTATTGCCATGTGGACAATCTTTACCTCTATGATCAGCTGTTTTTAAGGAATTGAAGATTTCCATATATTTTGGAAATGTTTTATTTTAGAGTATCTGTTACCCCCTGCCAGGGATTAAGAAGCTCAATGTGGACTTGGAATGTGGTATTGACCTTTCTTTGGTGGGTTGAGAAAGGTAATAATGATGCACAGTGTTGGAGATTTGATGTAAAATGATTTGTTTATGGGTCATGATCCCTAATATGCAGATACCCATTTACTTGCGCTGTTGAAACTTCTGGTATGACCAGAATATATTGCTCAATTCTAGAGTGATTACAGTTCTATCTTGGTTCTTATGATTTTCCCCCTTTGGACCATTAATTTCTTAATATTTTTTTTTAAAGGAAGCCTTAAGCCTTCGCCCCCCCGCCCACCCACCCCCCCCCCCAACCCAAATCCCTGGCCTCCACTACTCCATTTTTTCGTTTTTCATTATTTTCCAATTCCATCTCCTCTTTCCTACTTTTCTTTTTGTCTTGATTTGAAGTGTAAATGTTGCATCTATATTTTCAAAAAAAAAACTATCTCTTTTCCTGCATTCAGCTGTGTAAAATCACCATCTGTTCATTCCATCAAATTTGACTCTTTTGTGATTTATCTTGGAATTCAATTTTTTTTTAATTAATAAGAAAAACAACAATCAAAAGTATTAAAATAAAAGCAAAATACTGCGGATGCTGGAAATCTGAAATAAAAACAAGAAATGCTGGAACCACTCAGCAGGTCTGGCAGCATCTGTGGAAAGAGAAGCAGAGTTAACATTTCGGGTCAGTGACCCTTCTTCAGAACTAGCAAATATTAGAAATGTCAAAGGTTATAAACAAGTGAGGCGGGGGTGGGGCAAGAGATAACAAAGGAGAAGGTGTAGATTGGACAAGGCCACATAGCTGCCCAGAAGGTCATGCAGCAAAGGCAAACAATATGTTAATAGTGTGTTGAAAGACACACCATTTGTACAGATAGGGTGTTAATGGACTGAAGATTGAACAGCAGCAAGTACAAACATGAAAAAAAAACAGTGGGTAAGCAAACTGAACAAACTAAGATGAAATGAAATAAACAAAAAAACAAATTGTATAAAAGAAAAAATAACTAAAAATAAAAGTAAAATGCTCTGAAATTATTGAACTCATAGTTCAGTCCAGCAGGCTGTAGTGTGCCTAATCGGTAAATGAGATGCTGTTCCTCGAGCTTGCGTTGATGTTCACTAGAACACTGCAGCAAGCCCAGGATAGAGATGTGAGCATGAGAGAAGGGGGGAGTGTTGAAATGGCAAGCAACTGAAAGCTCGGGGTCCTGCTTGCGGACTGAGCGGAGGTGTTCCTCAAAGCGGTCACCCAGTCTGTGTTTCGTCTCCCCAATGTAGAGGAGACCATATTGTGAGCAGCGAATACAGTATACTACATTGAAAGAAGTACAAGTAATTCACTGCTTCACCTGAAAGGAGTGTTTGGGGCCTGGGATAGTGAGGAGAGAGGAGGTAAATGGGCAGGTATTACATCTCCTGCGATTGCAGGGGAAGGTGCCATGGGACGGGGACGAGGTGGTGGGGTTAATGGAGGAATGGACCAGGGTGTCGCCGAAGGAACGATCCCTTCGGAATGCTGACTGGAAGGGAGGGGAAGATGCGTTTGGTAGTGGCATCACGCTGGAGGTGACGGAAATAGCGGAGGATGATCCTTTGGATAATGGAGGCTGATGGGGTGGAAAGTGAGGACAAGGGGAACCCTGTCACGGTTCTGGGAGGGAGGGGAAGGGGTGAGGGTAGAGGTGTGGGAAATGGGCCGGACACAACTGAGGGCCCTATCAACAACAGTGGGGGGGAATCCTCAATCAAAAGTCCTAGCAGGGCTTCCACATGAATAAAATGTTTTAAACTAATCTTAGTATATTTTAGTGAAATGTTTGGGTGGTGGGGGTGGGGGTGGGGGGGACGGGGGGTGGGCGCAGAGGGAGATAAGTTGGGAACAGTTGGCATTTCAAATATGTTGATTTGGTAAAAACAGTGCAGTTGATCACACAAATTTTACTTGTATTTCATGAGTGATCAAAGATTCTAAATGATTAATCCAGCTTCTACTTTACCAGCATCTTCAGTGTACTGTGTTGAAACCTATAATATAAACTAGGATTTGTTTTGAGACTAACTGTATTCCTGCAATAATTACTGTTGCATTTGCTTCAGGTTCCTGAATTTTGATTTCAGGTGGCCATGTGTAATTGTACCCTATTCTGACATTTCAGCTCTACATTAGTTTAGGTTATGCATTATTTTTAGGTTCTCTGCATCAATTCATATAGTTTCAGTTTTAGCAGTCCAGCTTAGCTTTTATAGGGGAATATTCTGCATAGTGAAATTCTTTGTTGGCATATCATTTAATACAGAGGATTAATGGATATGCGATTTTAATCGGGTCGCAGCCACGAATCCTGAAAGGTCCCAGGTTTTGTTTTTTTTTCCCACTGCTACATTAGGGTTATAAGTGTGGTTTACCATGGTGCTATGAAGTTCAAATTAATTAGTTACTGATTCGAATCAGGTTGGTCTCTTCATCTCTGAGAGCTTTTAATTTAGCCGAAATGGAGAAAATAAAAACGTTCTGATACAGGATTATATTATGTCGAATGTTAGAACATTGCTCTGACACAATAGGTTAAGATATCACCTGTGACACCAAGTTGTACAGATCGGAAGTTCTAGGTTCAATTTTCAGTTTGTTCTGAGTCTGCCACAGGACTGGGCTTGGTTGCAAGGCCCTACATAGTTCAATAGCTTTCTGACAATCCCTATCCACAAAACACTATTTAAAAAGTGTCCTTCATAATTTTGGATGGGGGTTATCGATGAAGGGACACTTTGTTTTTAATGAAGTGTTGTAGACCTGCCAGTATTGACAGAACTGTATGTCAGCAAGAATTTAGTCCCTTCAGGACAGTATGGGAGAAAAAGTGTTAAAATAAAAATTAGTAATTTCACTTTTGGTGATCTGGGTTTAATGCTACCCAACCACAGGGAGTGAATCTTCCCTCTTTAATTTCTGACTGTTCAGCTCATAAGTTATATATGTAAAGTATTTTCTATCCACCTTCTAATAAGTTCAGTTCCAAAGTTTAAAACTGCACTTAAATTTATTACTGAGTGTAATAAAATAAGCTATTGCTTGTGTATTAACCTGTCTCACCTTGCTCTGTAGCTCCTCGGTTTAATGTGACTTTGCACTCCGAGAAACCTAATGTGCACCAGGGCGAGACTGTGGAAATGAACTGCACTGTTGACCTGTTGGATATACCTAACAACTCAGGTAATTTTAGAAATGTTATCACAGGTCCATTTTACCAAGAATACCTTCTGAAGGGCCTGTGGCTTCAAGCTGGTTGTATTTGAAATCTTGAGGCAGTCATGGTGAGTACTTCCACTTAACAGCTGCTGCTGTTCATGAATCTGCTGTGGCTTCTTTTCATACAGCCCCACCCCTCTCCTCTTGCTGTGTGTATGTATGTGTTACAATGAAAAAAGACAACTTACTGAAGCAATAGTACTCTTCATTCTTTAATGTGGGTTCCCACCCTATGTACTATAATTAGGGACCAAGCAATAAGATTCTTGAATTCTGTCAATAAAGTCCTGCATCCAAAATGAAATTTTAAAATTTTTAAAAGTTGATGGAACAGTGTGATGGGGCAGAAGGTTCTAACTGATTTTATTCTGGTGTGGCAGAGGTAATTGAAGTGAGCTGTGGCTCTATTCAAGAGAAAATTGAAATTTAAACCGGTTTTAAAAAAAAAGTAACTTTAAATAAGACAGTGTTTTCTAACTTGATCTCTATTGGCAAACAGTTGGAGAGAAAAATATGAAATGGGGGATTGTATCGGGGGAGAGAGATCCTGTGGTATATTAGAGATGAGAATCCTTTTTTAAAAAAAAATTCTCCTTTTCTTCCTGGTGTGACTGTTCCTTTGGATCAGTATTTGTGATGCATAGTGATGCATAGTGTTGCACTGTTGGTAAGTCATCATTTTCTTTTCAGTGAATCTAATGGTTTAGTGAATCGTATTTTAAAATGAACATTGTGGCCTGCAGGCCCATGCCAGTTAACAGTTCATGGCACTCTTGTGCAGAATAGCATTGGAATATTATTTTCACATGAAGTAGTTTCCTGTACAACTCTCCCCTCCCCCTCCCTGGTAAAACCTTGTTTCAAAGGTCATTTAAAATACTTCCTCAGTGAGAGGGGCGGTTGCACCTGTTTGTGGTATTCCTCAAGCAGCCTCATAGATACTGACTCCTTTCTGGAGAGGTATACAACACTAGATGTCCTTCTACTCCTATCTTATTTCCACTTTTAGTGGAACCAATGAGCAGAGTGTGTAGTGTAAATGTCTATGACTGAGAATTTTACAGAAGCTTTTGACTTTTGACCTAATTTTGAGTGAGTTTAATCACTCCTGCACTATGTTACAACCAGGTGAGAAAGGTGTCTAGGGGTCCCTTTCAGCCTTCACCTGGTCTTACTGTAACAGGGTTTTATTTTAAACACACCGTGTTTTAGCTCCCCCTTGGTGAATTCTTGTTCACTGCTTTCCAATTATAAGGCAAAGAAATTAGCACAAACAGGCTTTCTTAGGTTTAAAGAAGAAAGATTGAAATTTATTAAAACTTAAACTCTAATTCAGTTGACGCCTACGGATACACGACACGCCCAGGCTAGCGTGCATACGCAATACACACATGCAAATAGAGACAGAAAAGAGCAGAAGAAAAATGAAGTGGAAAGTTTTGAGGCAATCTCTGAAGAGGTTTTTTGTTATGTTTCGAGCTCGCTATAGTCCTTGCTTGTAGGTAGATCTTGCTTTTCATGTTGTTCTTGAGCCTTGTTCACCGTAGGAGGACATTTTTCTCTTGGGGTTCATGTGTCTTCAATGGATTCCGAAACTGGTGAGAAAGAGATGGGAGGAAACAGGAGAGAGATGTTCAGGCCAGGAGCAAACAGCTTTGAGTTCAAATTCTCTGTGGCAAGTTCAAAAAAACCTGCAACAGCCAGTTAGTCATGTGACCAGCTGGCCTAATCACTCCTGGCCCTTGTAGATTGTCTTATCCTAGCAGACCTTGGAATGTCTCCTCTACACACACTGCCTGGTGATCAAAGGTCCGTTGTGGGTTAAATTGGAGCAGGGAATAGCCCCCTTGTCCTTTTAAGTACTGTCAATATGCTATAATGTCTTTCCAGCCAGTCTGGCAGCCTTTGTAATAGGCCTTCTCCTCTTCCCAGCAACAGTTTGAATTTTAATGCCCATGCGGTGAAATTACTATGCATCATTCTTGGCAGGTGGGGGGCCTGCATGACAGCTAAGTAATCTATTTGAGCTCCCATACTGATTTTTTTTAACTTTCAAAATACACATGACTTTAATAAAACTTCCAAAATTAACTTTCTACTAATGCAAAATACATAAAACCATACATTTCAGTTTAGCAGCTGGATAGTTAAAATCTGTGACATGAGCAAGCTGGAGCTTATTCAGTGCAATATTAACACGTCTGCCCATAATTTACTTCAAAGTAGCAGTGAAGCTCACGGCGCTCAGCGCTACCTATGCGCCACATGCTGCTACAACTTCAGGTGAGAGCAGGTGCAGAATTGAACACACAAATCCCAAACTTGCTGTCTTCGATGTGCCGCTCCCTGTTAGCATCTCAAAAATGGCTTGAGGTTGATCTACTTTCACAGTGGATTAAACTAAAGTTGCATTGGAAATTTAGACCTGTTCTGAAGTGAAGCCAGGGAGTCTGTTTCGGAGCCAGTTAAGGTTCATGCATACATAATTAAGCCTGGATTAGCTATCCGATCCTTTTTTAACAATGTGCCAATTACTAATTACTTGCTAATGAACCTTTCTGGCACCAAAAAATAACTATTACAATTGCGACTTGTTCCTTCAGGTTTTTAATTTAAGTTTTATTTTAGAAATGTGAAATTTAAAATTAAAACACATTTTCATTTGTCCTTGTCTTTTTTTTCTCTGTGTTAATACAGTCTTTCTTCCCCTCTCTTTCTCTTTTGTACCTGATTTGACATTGAAGTCGCCCACTTTAATTTTCACTTCCTTCTCTGTCTTTCCTCTGTTTATTTCACAATGCTTCAGTCAGATTGGTTAGGATATGCACAGTTGCTTACCCGGTTCACTCAGATCCCAGATGCCTGCTTTCTCTCACTGACTTTCAGCTCACTCTTTCAACAACTTGTCATGCAAAATATCTCTCCAGGCAAGGGCAAATCTCCTTAATGGCAGCAAATTATGGTCCAATGTATTGCAGTGCAAGACTCCCCTTTCACCAGAAAGTTCTATTACTGTGACTGCTTTATGTGCCTGAACATTGATGCTGTTCTAGTCATAAAATGGGCAACAACATACCCTTAACCTAGTTGTGTCCCTTGAATCCATATCATTTTGTATTGTCATGAAGTGTTGGTGAAAAACATTTTCTGAGCATGACTTGGTTTTCTTGGCCTCCTTGCAGGGAAATACTAACATTCTCTTGACCTCCCCTCACTCTGCCAGCATAACAGACTAATATATTTTGTGTGTGTGTGTGTCTCTCTCTCTCTCTCTCATATTAAAGCAATCCATTTTGATTGCAATCTTTAAGGATTACTCTAATCCTTTGAGTGCTGAGTCTTTAACTTCAAAAAAAAATCAGAATTTCTTTGACACAACCTAAAAAATTAGTTTTCTAATCATGAAACAAGCTGTACAATATTTCTCTCACACTGTGTTTAATACAAAATGGAGAAAGATGTAAATTTTACTGCATGGGAAGGTAGTGCAACTCTTAAGAGTTGAATTTAAATATGTTCATGATTATAATGGACTATTCATTAATCCAAATTTGATTTATTGATCTTCCTCCTAGATGTCTTGTATGAAGTAGAATGGTTTTTGATCCAACAGTTCTTTAACACAACACAAAGTCCTCTGGTGTTAGTAGATCAGAGGTCAGTGGTGACACATCTGAAAGACATTAGCTCCAGTGACATCAGTGTTGAACGTACAAGCGCGCATGAATTCCGTCTCCGAGTACACTGTTCTGGGAAGAATGTTGCTGGGAATTATTTCTGCAAAGTAACACCTTGGATAAAATCAGAGACTGGACTGTGGCAGAAAATGCCACCACAGCAATCCAACTCGCTTTCCATACGTGTTGATATTTCAGGTTAGTTTTTGGTTTTGTTCATTGGGCAAAATTGAAGTGCATTGTTCTTCAATGTGGTTAGGGCTGTTTTCCAGGTTTCCTCGGGGTTTTTCATTAAAAAAAAATCCAAATGAAACTGGGAGAGGGAAGGAATTCAGATTGTTAAATTAATTTATGGACATGTTGCTTTGTTCAAAAACTGTGCAATATTATTTGAAGCAAATGGAGAAGTATAATTTTTGACTTTCATTGGGTACTGTAAATGAGATGCATCTTTCTATATAAAATTATATGTCCAGGTTCATGCTGACAGGTGCACAGCAACAAAGTAAGATTCTTAATTGGGGAATTGGACGTTTTTGCCAATCAACAAAAAATTACAAATGTCAATTTGTCAAAATTAATTTTAAAAGCTGAATGCTAAAATTGTGATGAACTACTTATTCTGTTCTCCTTGCTCTCATTTACACTTTTTAATGTAAGTTATGCCCTTCTGAAAGCATAGTCTGTTTCTTTGTGTGAATCTAGAGTGAAACTTTGCAGGCTATTCGACTGTTGATGGCATCACAGTCCAATTCTTTACCCAATGTTCAGATACTCGTCTTTTCCAGATGGGTCACTAGATGGTGTTATGACCAAGGTGGGAGGAGTGCACTGTTAATTCAGTCCCACTTCTCCACAGGTCACAGCATATCAATAAATTTTCCCACTTACCCGAAACAGCCAATTAGTTACTCTTTGTCCCCAGAATAAAGAACACCAACCAGGTTTCTTTAATAAACAACAAAATTATCCATTTATTGGTTATGACTTGGTTTTATAATAATGAAGTAAATATATATATAGGAATTGAGATATTAAAGCTCTTTTTTTTTTCCTAGCCCTCGCGCACACGCACATACATCCAAAAATCAGTTAATCCAAAAAGATGGATTTTTGTTTACAGCTGTTTCAAAGGAATAAAAAGAATCTTAAATTGCAGTGATCTGGAAGGAAGTTCTTTGGTTTGGCGAGGTGTCTGAGAGTCGAATAGTTGGCTGCCACTCGAAATCTTTCCAGGCGAGATTGAACAGTCTGGGTTGGGTAGGCGTTCAAAGAAAATCAACAGTAGAAGGCTTCATATGGGTCTTCCATCAGGGGTATAGCAATAGGTGTCCGTTCTCGCACTCGATGCAAAAGTACTTTTAAAGATGCAAAGTTTTTGCAAATATTCAGCGTTTCTTCAAAAAACGCAGGAGGCAACAGTACCACTTCATACAAGCTTTTGCTTTTCGAGAGCAAAGAGTCTTAACAAAGAAGTAATACTTGTCTGGTTCTTTTCCTGATCTCTTGGCAAGTCCATCTCAAATTCCAATTGCCTGCTTTTGTCCAAATCCACTGGCTTTTAAAGTTCAAAATGAAACTGTAATTTTCCAGAAACAAGTTACATGGCCACCATAAATCACTCCTTTGTCACTTGCTTGTAAACTTTTTTTATTTCCAAAATATGCTTTATTCATAAACTGCAAAAAGTACATTACCAAACAGTTCCAAAAAGCACAAAGTCAAAAAATGCAAGGAGTGCAAAAGAGATCAGTTTCCTTCAATACAGGAGTGAGTTGCCTCACAACCCTTCCATTTCATTTTACATGCTATGTACATTTTACAGCAAACCAAATATTCTCTGGATACAGTTGAGGGGTTTTTCATTGGTCCAGCCCCTCAGTTCACCTTGGGAGGTACCTTACACAGTGGTCTTTCCCCATTGAGCCTTTGCCGCGGCTGCCCCAAGCTTTAGTGCGTCCCTCAGCACGCAGTCCTGGACCATGGAATGTGCCAGTCCGCAACATTCTGTTGTGGATAACTCTTTGCGCTGGAAGACCACGTTTCGGGCAGACCAAGCGGTGTCTTTCACCAAATTGATAGTCCTCCAGCAGCAGTTGATGTTTGTCTCAGTGTGCGTCCCTGGGAACAGCCCGTAGAGCACAGACTCCTGTTAGAGCTGCTTGGGATGAACCTTGACCAGAACCACTGCATCTCTTTCCACACTTGTTTTGCAAAGACACATTCCAGAAAGAGGTGGACGACCGTCTCTTCCCCACCACAGCCACTTCGTGGGCATTGTGCAGAGGGTGTGAGACTCTGGGCGTGCAGCAAGGATCTGACAGGGAGGGCTCTTCTCATCACCAGCCAAGCTAGATCTTGCTGCTTTGTTTGAAAGTTCTGGTGATGAGGCATTCCGCCAATCACTTGCTTGTAAACATCTGTCCCTTTAGGTCAGAAAACAACCTCCCTGTTGGGTTCTTTGTGAGCAGGTGTTTTCCAGTAACTGTTTACATTCCACTCTCAGGTCAAACTCAGTCTCAAACCTTTTTCTTTTTAAAGAACCACAAAGTTCAACCATCTCCAGATGATTCAATGGAACTGAAATCCTTTACAGTTTTTTAAAATATAGAATCCCAAGTTTTAGTACAAAAATGGAAATCCTCTTAACAATGGCAAACAGGAGTAATAACCCTTTTTAATTACTTTTCCTCTTCTTTCCTACCATGAGGTCACTGAAGCCCATCATAGCACGTGGCTGAAAATAACTAAAAATATAGACCAAGGTTCAAGTCTGGAGCCTCCTGGCCTGTAGGGTTTGGTGTAAAACCAAGCAGTATCTTTAAATATTAGGTGATTAGGAAAAGCTCTTCATTCACTTCAGAACACAAAGATTGACCTCCAAGGGCAGGTTTGGCAGATACAGTTGGCCCTTGTGTCAGCAATTGTCTGTTGGCCTTTTTGGCGTTAGTAAGGCAATAACATTTATAATAGCTGGGGACACAATTACGAAGTGCCTTTTATAAATAAGCAAAGATCACTGGTTAAGGTCAAAATATTTAGATTCCTTATGACATCTATGCATGGTTAACTCTAGGCAGAATGCAGTGTTTGTGATTCACCCTTTGCTAACTAAGGAGAGATTTTCCTTGTCCATGAAAATTGGATTGTCCCGATGCAGCAAATGCTAGAAAATCGAGCAGATTGGAATGCGTGTCTGTAAGATTTTCTTCAATTAATATAAATATTGGAAAGCTGTGTGGTAGTTTTGCAAGAATGTGTTCCAACCCAACCAATTTTCTGGAATTCATTGTGCCCTGGCAGGCCAGTGCATTAGGGTGCTTGCTAATGGTGGAATATCTCCTTTTTTGTGTTTGTCTATTTTGAGGTTATGTCATCCTGAAGGCAATTAAGCAGTGTTGTCAAGAGAAGGTTTCTATGACAACACAGTAATTGCTCATCTTGTGAAAGTAAACATGTAATAAAAGCTGGTTTGATTACATGGCTTAGATTTCTTGCAGCTGTGACACAACATGGATACTGAGCTGAGAAACAGAAGATAAAGTAACATAATCCTCACATTTATGGCATACAACCACAAAGTAGATTCTCCTCAATTATGTTTCTCAGTGATTTTTGCGGTGGTGCTTTTCCAAGGATAAAAATAGCCTTTAGATAAAGGTAGCCTGTCTGACAATGCATCCATTTAGTTTGTATCTATGAACATAGACAGAGATGGGTCAAATAGCCTCCTTTTAACCCTAATTATATTTAAGTTTAATTGAAAATGAGGCATAAAGGCTGTATTAACGACCAAGGGAATGATCAAATAGCTGAGGAGTGAATAGAAGTAGGGATCAAAAATACAATACTGGACTAATATGGTGCTAGAATGGAAAATGAGTATTTGCATAATGCAGCAAGGAACATATACTAATTGCATTTTTCTGAATTTTTTTTTCACTCTTGTACCTCTCCCTTTCTTTCCCTCTAGTGCTAGATTCCTTTAAGATGCCTTTGATATATGGGATTGGCATTGCCTTATTAATTGGAATTCTCGCCTGTACAATTGGATATTGTGCTTCTCGATACTGCTCTGGGGAGCAAATTGGAGGAAAATTTGAGCAACACAGATTAATCCAGATGAGCACAGACTGACGATCTCTTGCAGTGTTGCAGGAGTGAGCGTTGGATGAACTACCGAAACTACCTACGCTCTGCAATTTGGGGAGGAGTAAAGCAGATGTTGAGGTGTCCGATGTCTTTTTAGAATGTTACCATGTGCAATGATTGTAAAAAAAATTTTGAAAGCCATGTTCAGATTTTTGAGTGGGGTAAAAATACTTCGTGGGAATGTCAGTGTGATTTTGTTAATTATTTTTTAAGTGCAGTAAATGATGCTATGGAGATACTGCCAATGTTTCTCAACATCTGCCCATCTCTGTGGAGAAGATCCAACTCCAGCCACGTCTCCTTGGTCTCTGCTGGTCAGTCACTATTACTGTGGTTTCAAATTATTGGCGTGGGGGTGTAAACGGAACATCATTCTCTGGATGGTAATGTAGATGGGGATTTGTTCTGTGAATGCAAGCTCAAAATTATAGTGAACTACGATGGAATTAATTCGAGCAGAGTGCCAAATTCTGCCAGCTTGCTTAAAAAGGCTAAAGTCAATAGAATAAACAGAATGTTAACACCGTTCTGGAATAGTCTTTCATTTTGGACAGAAGACTGTGGCTCGAAAGAAGACGAGTGGTTTCACTGCCAAGGACTAAAATGGGCTGTAACACAAGAGGTATTTTTGGGATGATTTACAGGGAGGGCCGAGGTTCCATTATAAATGATGCATTCCCAAGCCACTATTGAGAGAAAAATTGTGAAACTTTTTATTGCTGTCTTTGAGCATGCATGGGTTGAAATTTACACTGGAGAATATTGCTCTTGACATAGTCCACTCCAGTACAGCACGATTCAAGCTGATCTTGGTATGCAGCACCTATTTTTTACATCAATATAGTTACTGTGTAAATTTAAGCTGATATTACAATTAGATGCAGTTGTAAAGATAAAAATGCAGCCTAAATTGTTAGCTGATTGCTGCTGGGCTGGCACTGATTGATAAGTTGGGGCAAGTGATTCAGTGTGGGATAACGTCACGCAATAAATCACATTTTTTACACTTACTGCATATGACATACTTCTTGTTCTTTGACTACTGTATTTTTTTGTTATCAAAAAAATAGTCCAGAGGCACTGAAAAGGCTGATTTCTGAACTGTTAGGAATTATTGACCAAAACTGTGATCCATCTCCCAGTCCTGGATTTGCACTTGCAAGACCAGTCAGTGGAAGAGCACTTTGTCCCTGGCTAAACAGTTCTAAACTACACACGCACTTCTAGTTTCACCACACCGTTTTAATACTGATGCTGGAGAGAGGGACAGAATGAGGAATCTTTTATAGATTGCCTCTTCCTCCCATTTTGTACACCAAGTAGGCAATTGGGGAACTAGGTCAATGGCTCTATTTCCCTCCTCTATAACTGACCTAAATTAGGTGCTGTGTGGTGCAAAAATGAAATTGGAGAAGGAGGCCTGCTGCTGCATGCCTGCCCCTACCAGCACTACCATGGATTTTCCTCACACCCTAGCTGGGAAGGCAGCTGGCTGCCCTTTCATTACCTCATCACATTAATGATGGCAGAGAGATGAAATCCAGGAAACCCATCCAATTTTCTTCGATTGTTGCTACAGATGCTGATCTCCGTGACTGGCAGGAGAGAATGGCAGTGGGGGGGGGAGGGGGCGGAAGCTGTATAAATTTTGAGGTAGCATTGCAAGGCTTGTTGAAACTGCTTTTTTGGAGAGTGAGCCCTGTAGTGGAAGCCTCTCCTTCTCCTTGGGCCCTGTAACCTTGCTAACTGCATGTAGCAGGATTGCTGGATCATCGCTGTCTCCCGGCAGCAGCAGGCTCCCTTTTGCCGGCAGGAACTCTGCCCTGCATCGATTTTAAACCATTCCATTCTGTTGAAATGGAAGCCCAGCCTCAAATTCCCCTTAGAGAATGAACCCAACCTGGATGAAAATCCAGATTTGAATATTTGCTTGTGGAACAGTACAATGGCTACACACTGCTGACCCCTCACTTGCAGGATAAATGATGCATGGTAGTTAACTGCTTCTACGGGAGAAATCAATTGAGTACAACACAGGTCTTCTATTGCCTCCAGCACATGCTACGAAGCAGAACATTTCTTTGTGCTTGGGGCGTGTATGCATTTTTGTTCTGTACGAGTTAGTGAACAAGCTAGGTGCCAAAATCACTTAGTGGGAATTGCTAATGCAATACTACAAAAAATCTTAAGTATTTAATTGACTGAAACGCACTTCAGTAAAAATTAGAATTTTTGCTTAAAATATTGTTGTAAAGTAGTGGCTTTTTAATGATGGCACTTAAATGTATAACTAACTCTTCACAACCACTGACCTGAGTTCCAGTTGTTCGCTCAGTCAATTTCTCCTGTTTAAATTTTTTTTTTAAAACCATGGGAATTGTAACTCCCTACATATAGACCCTTAGAAGTGTGTACCAGACTTAGTGGCAAGACAGTTGTTGACTGACCTTATGTATTCAAGTATTTCCTGTTCAGATTTCCAAATTGTGCAGTTTTATCATATATTTTGTCAAATCAGTTATTTAGACGATGGAATAAACCAGCTATCCATCGTGAAACATGCCACTGTTGGGATTTATCTCATGATGGAAGTTGCTGGCATATTGTAGGCACTGGAGCTGAGATCGAAGGCAGATGTTTGGGACCTTCAAATTTCTGTCCCTAAATTTGTTTTGTTTGGAACATGTCATTTTCTGGTGGCTTTGCTGCTGACACTTGGAATGTGACACAAGGATGGTGTTTTCTGTCTGTCTTTGAGGAAGCAACATTTTAAATCCTTAAGCTGATCAATCCATGAAACCGAGCCTGTTTAGGAAAGACCCAGATGTACAGTGAATGTGTTTTACAGCATGTATGATGGGTGGTGACTGAAGGAAAACATTAATCCAGTTTGAACCATCTGAGTTCTTTATTTTGTTTACTTCAGATGCCATTTTGCAATTCAAGTTTATTCTGTGATGGTTTAGATGTCACACTAGTAGTAGTGTTAGAAAATATCTAATAGAAAAGGTTTTCATTGTCAGAGCTAAATAGCAGGGGTGTATGCAGCCAGTTTAAAATTGGCCACACTTTCAAAGGATGCCCACTAGCATGCACGTTTCTGAGGGAATCAATCTGTAACTTCACAACTGCTAAATTTTTAATCTTATCTCTTTCCTCTCCCATACGTCTAGGCTTTGAGTGCTTTCCTGTCACAGTACAGAGCTTGGATTGTAGATAGGAAACCCACTCTGATACGACATGGCGGTGTTTGAAAAAAAAAACACATTTTCCTAAATAATTTCTTGAAATATTATTTCTGCTCTTAAAAGGGTCTACCATTCTCTTCAGGGTACTGATCTGTTGAAAATTTATTTTGGACTTGGGAGATGTCATAAATACATTCCAAGTGAGCTGTATCCTTCTGGCTCTTGCTTTGCACATAAGTGACAAGTCAAAATGACAAAATTTGTTAAACTAAAATTCTTAAAACATGCAAACTCTTAGCAACATTTCAACTTTTAAAAAAAAAAAAGTTTAAACTTCCTCCTGTGCAAATTTACTGAAGTGTTTCTTACAGCTGTAAGTTGTATTTTTTTCAAACGTATGTACACTTGCACTTAAAGCTTTGTTAATTAAAGTTTGCTCATGGTTTGTATTCATATGATTGCTAAATGTCTCTAGAAAGTTTTCATTCCTTACTAGTTCATCTTTTGTGGCATTGCTTAGAGACAAAGGCTCAAATATTTCTGCCTATCTCCTCCTAGTAACTGGCTCACAGTCTTCCACTCTCTGATCATTTCTGTTCCTCCACTCTTTTTGCCCTACCTTTTCTTTGCTGTTTCTCGTGTCCAAAATGGGAGAAAAAAGTTCAATTTGGCAGGGCTATTTCCTGCTTCAGGGCTGCCTGCATTTTGCATGGGAGCCTGCTCCATTCCATTTTTCATTCCTGCAGAGAACTAAACCCATGGTTCTTAAAGGGATCGCTGGGGGCTACCACAACTTATGTAAGAATGTAGAGCCAGGAGAAGCAGGAATACTCCCTGATGCTTGTCCATCTCTTGTTCAGCTTCTCCTACATCCCCAGGGTCATGCTGAGGGCTGCTGCTGGTAGAGCAGCCAGATCAAATTGCAACTCTGGAGACCCAACCAGCAACTGCAGCATGCCAAAAATGAATAAGCTAAGGTCAGAGCAATATCTGACCCAGATATGGGAGCGGTGTTGGCAGTGTCTATTAGTTTGTAATGTTACCCTGAAATGGAGCAGAGGGGGGAGCAGGAGGAGGCATCTTGGACACCTGGTAACAGGATGGGCTGTCAGAGAACAGATTACTGGGCTTGGTTTTCAGCAATACTACTCCCCTGACCAATATAGACACACCTTTCCCCACCCTTGCATATATCTGAGCTGCCCTTTGGCCACCATTCAACAACAAAAGCCACCAACAGAAATCTTTGCAACATCTTTGCATAATTTGATTTGTTGGATAAACAACAATGAGCTACTCATTTTTGTGCACTCCCTTAGTGCCTTCCATTGTGTTCCTAACCAGTGCTGCTCCAGTGGTAGCAGCATGGCTGGGCAAAGCATCCTGCCTTTTCACTGGGCATGAAGGCAGGGGGTCTTGCAGGACACCCTGCAGTAGCTCTGGGACTTGAGGGCCTGTCTTTGCACTGCACTACCTCAACAATGTATGGCAGCAGTCTGGGCTGGTGAAATGTCAGTGATGGGAGCACGAATGCTGTCATCCTGAGAGAGGACAACAGGTTGGTGCGCTGATGCCAGTGCCTCTGCTGTTCCCATGGGCGGCACCTCCAAAGGTCTATGAAGACAGATTGCTGGAATGCTGTGAGACGCTGCAAGCCCCTTTGAGCACTGGTATCTACAGTTAGGTCTGAACTTCCACTGCAGCACTGAGTTGCTGTGTGGCTTCTGCCTGTGCTGCAGTGGAAGCTTTAGAAAAGTCCAAAACCATAGAAACATTTTGATCAAATTATAAACCTGGCAATCCATCACCACCCAAATTACAACATCACCTGACATTTTGTTCTTGCAGAATTGAGATTTGGAAGAACAATAGCCATTTGTATATAGTGTTTTTAATGTAATAAAATGTCCCAAGGCACTTAGGCATTATAAAGCAAAATGTGACACTGAGTCACATAAAGAAGTATTAGGGCTGAGGACCTAAAGCTTGGTCAAAGAGGCCAGTTTTAAGGAGTACCTTTAACGGAGGAAAGAGAAGTAGAGTGGCAGAGAGATTTAGGCAAGGAATTTCAGTGCTTAGCTGAAAGCACAGTCATCAATGGTGGAGTGATTAAAATCAGGGATGCTCAAGAGGCCAGAACTGGAGAAGCATAGATACCTCGGGGTTGTGAGGCTGTAGGAGATTAGGGAGGAAATTGAAAACAATAAGAATTTTAAAATCGAGGCATTATTAACCAGCAGCCAGTGCAGGTCAACGAGCACAGGGGTAACGGGTGAACGGGATTTTGTGCGAGTTAGGACATGGGCAGCAGAGTTTTGGATCACCAAGTTTACAGAGGGTGGAATGTGAGAGGCTGGCCAGGAGGGCGTTAGAATTCACAAGTCTAGCATTAACAAAGGTGCAGATGAGGGTTTCAGCAGCAGATGAGCTGAGGCAGGGGCAGAGTTCTGCAATGTTACAGAGGAGCAAATAGGCAGTCTTAGTGACAACATGGATATGTAGTCAGAAGTTCATCTTAGGGTCAAATGATAAGAGGTTTTGAACAGTTTGGTTCAATCTCACAGTTGCCAGGGAAAGAGATGGAGTCAGTAGCTAGGCAACAGAGTTTGAAGCAGAGAATTTTTAAAAATGGCTTCTATCCAATATTTAACTGGAGAAAATTTCTGCTCATCCAGTACTGGATATCAGGCAAGCTGCCGGGCAATTTGGAGACGGTGGAGGGGTCTAGGGAGGTGGTGGTGAGGTACAGCTGGGTGTCGTCAGAATACATGTGAAAACTAATGTGTTTTTGGTTGGTGTTGCTGAGGGGCAGCATGTAGATGAGAAGGAGGGCGCCAAGGGAAGATCCTAGCAGGGCACCAGCGGTAGCGCTGTGGGAATGGGAAGGGAAGGCATTGATTGTGATACTCTGTTATTATTAGGTAAGAATGGGACCAGGTGACTGCAGCTGGACAATACTGGAGAGGTGCTGGAGGAGGATGGTGTGATCAACTGTGTCAAAGGTTGCAGACCGATCAAGAAGGATGAGGAGGGGTGGTTTGCCTTTGTTACAGTCACATGGGATGTCATTTGTGACTTTGATAACAGCTGGGGCAGAAACCTGATTGGAGGGATTCGAACATAGTGTTCTGGGAAAAATAGGCATGAATTTGGGAGATGACAACACATTCAAGGGCTTTGGAGAGGAAAGGGAGGTTGGAGATGGGGTGGCAGTTTACAAAGGACAGTGGGGTCAAGGTTTGGTTTCTTGAGCCAAGTGATGCGACCGATATCGGCTAATGTGGGAACTAGGAGGAGACGTTGGGTGATCAGTAGCTTAGTGGTAATAGGATCAAGTGAGCAGGACCTGGGTTTCATGGACAAGATGATGTCGGAGGGGGCATAAGGGGAGATAGGAGAAAAACTAGAGAAAAATACAAGTTTGGAGCTAGGGCAATTGGGAGGGAGGGAAGCGACAAAGGCAGCTGAATGGACAGTCTTAATCTTTGTCACAAAGAAATCCATAAGCTTCTTGCACTTCTTGAAGGGTGGAGGAGACAAGGGAGAGGAGGTTAAGAAGTCATCTTGCAGTAGAGAAAAGAAGCCAGGGGTTATCTGTGCATTCCAGGCTGATCCTGGAATAGTGAGCAGTTTTAGCAGCCGACAGCAGGACCCAAGAGCAGTGCTTATGTTGTCCAGCCAGATCTGGCAGTGAATGGCTAAACCAGTTGTCCACATATCCATTCAAATCTGTGTCCCTTGGACATAAGGGAGAAGAGGGCTGTAGCAGGAACAGCCAGACTGAGAGGAAGTAATGGTTTTAATAGGGATGAGGACATCAAAGATGGAGGTGAGGATGTGGATGAGCAGATCATTAGCTGCAGAAATGTCATGGTGAAGGGAGAGCCCAAAGGCTAAACAGTTGGGATTTTGAGAGTGCAGTTGTATGTGAATTGGGGAAAGTTTTTTTCCAGGACAGACACAGAAGGAAAGTAGGGTTTGGATGGTGAAGCTGAATGTGGGTGGAGAGCAATGTAAGGAAATGATCAGAGATGAGCTAATCTGTGATTGATAATATGGGAGTGGTGAGGCCACATGAAAGGGCAAGGTCAAGCAAGGAAGATCAGGTACAAAACACAAGAAATAGGCCATTCAATAAGATAATGGCTGCTCCATCCCCATATCCCTGATTCATTAGGTATCCAAAAATCTATTGATCTCAGTTGTAAATATACTCAATGACTTAGGATCCACAGCACTCTCGGCTAGAGAATTCCAAAGGTGTATTGCTCCAAGGCTGTTTGCAGTGCTAAATGCTTTTTAAAAGCAAATATCTTTCATCAACCTACTACACTATTTATGGGAAATGGAGTCACAAGCAAGAAGATAAGAATGGTGCCTGGACTGAAGGGGGAAAAAAAGCTAGTTTTAGTAATGTTGACTATGAAGCCATTGTCGATTATCGTAAAAAACCCATCTGGTTCAGTAATGTCCTTTAGGGAAGGTAATCTGCTGTCCTCACCTGATCCAGCCTACATGTGACTCCAAACACACTGCAATGTTGCTGACTCTTAACTGCTCTCTGAAATGGCCTAGCAAGCCACGCAGTTGTTCCAAACCGCTAGAGAAAAGTTTAAAAGGAATGAAACCAGACGGACCATCTGGCATTGACCTCGGCACTGGAAACGATAATGGTACACTTAGCCCTGTCGCCCTGCAAATTCCTCCTCGCTAACATGTGGGGGCTTGTACTAAAATTGGGAGAGCTGTCCCACATTCTCTCAGAATCATACCTTACAAAGTCCCAGATATCACCACCACCATCCTTGGGTATGGTCCTGTCCCACTGGCAGAGATGGTGGCACAGTGATATACAGTTGGCAGGGAATTGCCCTGGGAGTCCTCAACATTGACTGCAGACCCCATGAAGTCTCATGGGGTCAAACATGGGCAAGGAAACCACCTGCTGATTACCACCTACAGCAACACAACCCCCGCCCCCCCCCCCCCACCTCAGCTGATGAATCGGTACTCCTCCACATTGAACAAGACTTGGAAGAAGCACTGAGGATGGCAAGGGTACAAAATGTACTCTAGGTGGGGAACTTCAATGTCTATCACCAAGAGTGGCTCAGTAGCACCAGAATTGACTGAGCTGGCCGAGTCCTAAAGACCATAGCTGCTAGACTGGGTCTGTGGCAGGTGGTGAGGGAGCCAAAAAGAGGGAAAATCCTACTTGACTTTGACCTCATCCTCACCAATCTAGCTGTCGAAGATGCATCTGTCCATGACAGGATATGTAGGAATGACCACTGCACAATCCTTGTGGAGAAGTCGTCCCGTCTTCACATTGAGGATACCCTCCATCATGTGTGGCACTACCATCGTGCTCAATGGGATAGATTTCGAACAGATCTAGCAACTCAAAACTGGGCATCCATGAGGCGCTGTGGGCCATCAGCAGCACAATTGTACTCAACCACAATCCGTAACCTCATGGCCCGGCATATCCCCCACTCTACCATGACCATCAAGCTGGGGGATCAACCCTGGTTCAATGAAGAGTGCAGGAGGGCATGCCAGGAGCAACGCCAGGCATATCTAAAAATGAGGTGTCAACCTTGTGAAGCTACAACACAGGACTACATGCGTGCCAAACAGTGTAAGCAGCATGCACGAGACATAGCTAAGCAATCCCACAACAAACAGATCAGATCTAAGCTCTGCAGTCCTGCCACATCCAGCCGTGAATGGTGGTGGACAATTAAACAACTAACAGGAGGAGGAAGATCCACAAATATCCCCATCCTCAATGATGGGGGAGCCCAGCACATCAGTGCAAAAGACAGGACATTTGCAACCATCGTCAGCCAGAAGTGTCGAATGGATGATCCATCTCGGCCTCCTGAAGTCCCCAGCATTGCTAGTCTTCAGCCAATTTGATTCACTCTACGTGATATCAAGAAATGGCTGAAGGCACTGGATACTGCAAAGGCTATGGACCCTGACAACATTCTGCAATAGTACTGAAGACTTGTGCTCCCGAACTGGCTGCACTCCTAGCCAAGCTAAGCATTGGCAGCAACTGGACCTAGTCATCCTGAGGAGGTATGATCTACTTAGTGTTCCTCACACCCGAACCTATCACAGTGCAGATTGCGACACCGACCACTCTATTATCAGAAGCAGAGTGAAGGTGCATCCCCAAAAGTTCCACAGCTCCAAACACTATAGCCCACCACACATCAACATCCCTTGCATAAGCGATGATACCAAATACCAGTGCTTTGCACAGTTACTAGAACGCTTGCTACCCACCAAAGCCTTAACGGGAAGCACCAATACTACACTCAATCATCTATGAAGCAGTAGAAGCAACATTTGGTAAGGCAGAACCTGCAACAAGTGTTGGTTTGAGACCTACTCAGTTGAGATGATAGCTGTCATTGATGCAAAAAACAAAGCTCAACAGATGCACAACATAAACCCAACATCTAAGGCACTGCACAACCTGAAAGTAGCCAAGACAGCTGTGCAAAGGACAGGGAGATAAAGCACAAACAAACACTGGAACAGCTTATGTCAAGAAAGCCAAACTGCATGTGATGAAGGAAATCTACGAGCTATGTATGAAGGGATCAAGAGAGCGCTTGGCCCTGCCATCACCAAGGTTGTTCCTCTGAAGTTGGCAGATGGTGAATTACTCATCAACAGAAGTAAACCGATGTCCTGCTGGGCAGAACACTGTTGTGAGCTGTACTCCTGTGAGTTGGATATCTGCCAGTCTGTGCTCGATGCTCTCTCACAATTTCTTGTCATGGCTGAATTAGATGAAGAAACCTCATCACTGGAGCTTGAGAAGGCTGTAGACCACCTAGAGAACAGAAGGGCACTTGGCAAGGACGGAATCCCAGCCAAGCTGCTCAAGCATGGAAAATCCCATCTATTGCCACACCTTTATGACCTTCTCCTTCTCTGCTGTAAAGTAGGCTCTGTTCCACAGGAGATACATGACGCCAAAATCATCACACTATACAAAAGCAAAGGCGACAGAGGAGACTGCAACAACTACAGGGGCATCTCACTCCTTAGCACCACAAGGAAGGCTTTGGTTAGGATCATACTTAAAAGACTCCATTTACTTCAGCCCGCGTATACCCAGAACTACAATGCGGTTTCCATGCCGGCAGATCAACTGTGGACAAAATCTTCTCCATAATCCAGCAACAAGAGAAGTGTAGGGAACAGAGATACATAGATCTCACTAAGACATTCGACACTGTCAGTAGTGCAGGGTTCTACAAGATTTTGGGGAAAATTGGCTGTCCACCGAAGCTCCTCAGTCTCATTTGCTCCTTCCATGACAACATGTACTGCACTGAACAGTTTGATGGCTCCACTTCTGACTCTTTTGAATGAAGAATGGAGTGAAACAGGGTTGTGTCCTCGCCCCCAGTCTGTTTGGCATCTTCTTCTCCATGCTCCTGACCTTTGCCTTCCCTGCAGATATGGAAGGAGTCTACTTGCACACTAGGTCAGACGTCCAGCTCTACAATCTATCAAAGCTGAAAGCAAAGACAAAAACACATCACGTCCTGATCACAGAACTCCTCTACACTGATGATGCTGCGCAAGTTGCTCATGGAAACTCAGCTACAAAGACTCATGGACTGTCTCTTCTATGCCTGTAACTTGCTCTCCTTGACTATAAGTGTAAAGAAAACCATGGTCATGGGACAAGATGTTGCATCTCCTCCCCTGATCACACAAACTAACACCCACTGGAAGTGGTTAGCAAACCGAGTCCATGGTGACAGACAATCTGTCCCTTGATGCAAAGCTCAATACACGCATAGGGAAAGCAGCTACCACCTTTTGCCAACTCGCGAAATACGCATGGGGTAACACCAAGCTGACCCTTAGGACCAAGCTAATGGTTTATAAGGCCTGTGTTCTCAGCACCTTGCTGTATGGCTGTGAAACATGGGCAACTTACAGCTACCAGGAAAAGAAGCTCAATAATTTCGATCTTTGCAGTCTGCAGCGTATTATGGGTATATTCTGGCAGGACAAAATCACAAATGCGGCAGTCCTCACAAAGGCAGAGCTCCCAAGTGTGTTGGCACTAATTAAACAGAGGCGGCCTCAGTGGATTCAATACATCTGCAGGATGAAAGACGGTCGCATACTCGAGGACGTTCTGTATGGTGAGGTGGCCGGGGCCAGACGACCAGTGGGGCACCCAAAACCCCACTTCAAAGATGCTTGCAAGCGTGCTCTGAAGGCCCTTTATGTTGACTACCACACTTGGGAGTCACTAGCTGGCGAAAGAGGGAAATGGCAACACAGTCTGTGGACTAGCATGCACTACCACAATGACCAGTGACTACAGCAGCTTGGCAACAGGTGACAACACCGAAAACAACAACTCACAGCATCACTTGGCAGCTTCATGTGCGGCACTAGTGGCAGAACCTGCCACTCAATGATTGGCCTGACTGTCATCAGCAAGGTTGCACCAAACGAAGACACCCCACCTAAATAGACTGTTTGCTGCATGCCCATCATCTTTTGTAGATGGAAGGATGCCAACATTTGATGGTCATAAGAGTATGGTGGACCAATAAGCTTGTGAAAAATGAGCAAGCAATATGGGTGTATTCTTTTTGTAGAGAGTACCTGCATATTACATCAGGTCCCATTGACTTTACAAATCTTCAAGCACTGCAAAGAGAAGTGCACTGCATGAAGGCAGGATGTGTTGCATTTTAAGGTTTTGCTAAGATATTTCAGATCTGCACCAAAACGAGCCCGTGTTTCTGACCAGTTGTATTGTGATCTGATGTTGCACAACATCTGGAAATGTAGCATCACCTAGCTGTCCGACAGAAAGACAATACTGTAAAACAAAATGCCAAAAACTGCAGATGCTGGAAATCTGAAATAAAAACAGAAAATGCTGGAAACACACAGCAGGTCAGGCACCCGAGAACTGATTTCTGGCTTGGACATCATCCACTCTCTATAAAATGTTTGAGACTGAGATTTCCCACAGGGTGAGTCAAGTGACAATGGCATGCAAGAAGTCTTACTCCCATTTTTCTGATGGCAGAGCAGTATTGTGTTTTTTGTAACTTCTAAGGGTAGATAAAGGGAAGCCAATAGATGTAGCATACTTCGATTTCCAAAAGGCATTCGATAAGATGCCACACAAAGGTTTATTACTCAAGATGGTAGGGAATATGGGATTAATGTAGGATTAGTATAAATGGGTGGTTGTTGGTCGGCACAGACTCGGTGGGCCGAAGGGCCTGTTTCAGTGCTGTATCTCTAAATAAAATAAATAAAGACAAGGGCTGATGGGGGGGTGGGGTTGGGAGTAATATACTCGCATAGATAGAGGATTGGTTAATGAACAGGAAGCAGAGAGTAGGGATAAGTGGGACATTTTCAAGTTGGCAGACTGTGACTAGTGGGACACCACAAGTACCAGTGCTGGGCCCTCAGCTATTTACAATCAACAACTTAGCTGAAGCGACAGAACGTAATGTATCCAAGTTTGCTGATGATAAGAAGCTAGGCGGGAAAGTAAGCTGTGTGGAGGACACAATGAGGCTGCACAGGGATATAGGCAGAGTAAGTGAGTGAGCAACAAGGTGGCAGATGGAGTATAATTTGGAGAAGTGTGAGCTTATTCACTTTGGTGAGAAGAATAGAAAATTAGAGTTTTTTAAATGGCAAGTAACTTTTAAATGTTCATGTTCAGAGAGAATTTGGTTTACTCGTACAAAGAGCACAGAAAATTAGCATACAGGTATGGCAAGTAATTCGCAAGGCAAAGGACATGTTGGCCTTTATTGCAAGGAGATTGAAGTACAGTTGTACAGGGCTTTGTTGAGACCACATCTGGAGTACTGTGCACAGATTTGGTCTCCTTATCTGATTAAGGATATACTTGCCTTGAAGATGATGCAGTGAAGGTTCACTAGGTTATTCCTGAGATGAGACGGTTTTCCTATGAGGAGTGATTGAGTAGAATGTGCCTGTATTCTCTGGAGTTTAGAAGAATGAGAGGTGATCTCATCGAAACTTAAAAGATTCTGAGAAGGCATGACAGGGTAGATGCTGAAAGGTTGTTTCCCCTGGCTGGAGAGTCTAGAATACAGGGGCATAATCTCAGGATAAGGGTCAATCATTTAAGACAGAGATCAGGAAGAATTTCTTCACTCAGAGGTTTGTTGATCTTTAGAATTATGGATGCTCGGTCATTGAGTATATTCAAGGCTGAGTTAGACAGATTTTTGGACTCTAGGGGAATCGAGGGATATAGGGATCATGCAGGAAAGTGGAGTTGAGGTTAAAGATTAGCCATGATCTTACTGAATGGCAGAGCAGGCCTACTCGTGCTCCTATTTATTATGTTCTGAAGCCTGCAGTAATGCAGTTAAAATGGCCAGTCACATAAATATAAAAAATATATGAATTTACACTGTGATAAAGTTCCTGTTGTTAAATTACAGCTACTTCCCTGTTGACATCAGATGTTTGTGTCAAATATAGTTGAAGAATAGTGCCCTCTTTATATTGTAAAACTGCTTCTAAGGAATGATTCCATTATGGCCCAAGGCTGCCAGTGCTGTGAAATCTGCTCCTTTCATGTTGTGTGCTGGATTTCACAGCACCAGATTAACAAACAAATAACTGTACATATCTGAAAGTTGCTATTCACTTTGTTGCTGACCCCTGAACCTTTCCTGATGACTGGGAATAGTCTGTGCTGACCGGCCAGCATTACTGGGGGAATGCCTCTTCCTCCAGTTCAGGGTATTTAAATTTGCCAGTTATGGTCCGCTGTCTCTAGTGGTAGGCTGAGTTGCTGCCTCACCTATTTTGCAAAGACGCCACCAAACATAGGACTTCCATCAGTGGTGGTGCGCTGAAGGAGGCAAAACTGAGATCAGTAATCTACCTTGTTCTATGTGGAAGTGTCCTGGTGCCTTCACAAGTTGATTAGTGGTGAGTTTGGCAGCATCTGGTTCATGTATAAACTCAGAAATGCTGACAAGTAATGAATGGCTACTACAAATAATCTGCTTAATAATTCAAAACTATTTGAACATAATTACTATGTTAACCAAATAATTAGTTCAAAAACTTGATGCTGACATTTATTTAAATAACCTCCTACCTTCAATTTATCTCAAAATAATTGAATTAAAAAAAAACATTTTTTCAGCTGGGCTCATGCACATTAACTTTGAATAGTTAGCAATTATGAAGATGCTTTTTTTATTAGCGGCATGCAAAGAATCTAAATTAAAATGAATGTCATTGAAAATAAGTAACAGTTTGCATATAACTCCCAATCTGAGTTCACTGTTTATCACTGCTAACCATCTACAACTATAATACTCAGATCACAATCTATTATTTTTATTCCAGATAAATTGAGTTCTTAATGGCAGTTGTTGCAAGTTAGATAAGAATAGTTTAAACACTGCTTCAGAATAACAAGGATGTCATGAATTTTTAACCATTGAATTTGCACTGTATTAAAAATACATTATTGAACCCACAATTAACTGATAACAGCTCTTAACAGAGTTTAATCTTTTACACTCTTTTGAAAATGTTACCCAACTTGAAATCCTGGCGAACATTAGGTCTCAAAAGGGCTGTTGATATCCATTTCAACCTGTGTAAAAATTGGATGTTTGACTATATTGGAATGATTGTGACCATTAAAGCCCAACAAGCGCTGCTGACACGAATCTGACCTCCATGGTTGTGCCAGAAATGGGAGCTGCTCAACATTCATCTCTATAAAGTTTTACATAATGGCAGCAAATAAGCTTGATGCATATTTCTTCTGGTGTTGAACTTTTTCTCAGTGTCATTGCCAAGACCTCTGTCACCAGAACAGAATACACATTATACAGTGATATTTTGAAACACAGCCTTTAATCCTCCAGGTTTTTGTGCTCCCAGCACATGGCAGGGATTGTCCTCATCAAAGTTATTGTTGGCAGGCACCTTTGTAGACTTAGAAGATCGATTACCTGGAAAGAGATATCGGTTAGAACACACAGATCTGTCCTGTTCTTCGCAAGCTGATGACTGATGATGTTCACTACAGCCTATAATGTTTATCTAATGTCTGGACCCAGACAAATAATACATAATCCACAAAAGCATCAATGTATTCTGATGGTTAATTTGTTTTTGCATCAGTTTTGTTCAGTGAGCTCACATTGGTACAGACAGGAGCTGAGGCTGTGCTCCATGCAACTTCGTGATGACAGAAAACAACTGCATCTCTTTATGGCCAATTTCCGAGCTGTTTATATGTCCTCATGGGAAGGTTAACTTGTGATGTGGGGGATGGTTTAAGCTGATAGGGTAGGGGATGGGTACCACGATGAAACATTAGAGAGGAGAAACAAGGTTCACAGAGGACTGTAAGAGACAAATAACACTAGAGAAAAAATAGTTCAGAAATTGGAGGAATCAGGCAGGGGGAAAATGCAAAACAGTCTAAGGTTGGAGTGCATGCATTTAAATGCACGGAGCATGATAAATACTGTTGGTGAACTGCCGGCACAATTTGCTGCATGGGGCTAGGACATAGTGGCAGTAACAAGTACCTGGCTCAAAGAAGAGGAAGATTGGTGATTTAATATTCCTGGCTACAAGGTACAACAACAATAACTTTGTATTTATTGTCGTACATGGAAGGAACCTTGATGAAATAAACAATGAAATAGAAGAATTGTGAATTTAAAAAGTCAACTGTTAAACAAAACCACAAGAACATGGACACTTGTACCACAGTCAAATGGAGTAGTGATCACATGACCCCTCCTATACTGGAAATCAACAAACCTGTCTACAGGAATGGAATTCGTTAACCTCGTCTGAAACAGCTCTTGGGAGAACCCCTTTGAAGTTGAAAAGAGCACTATTGCCTATTAATGACACTTATCAGCATGAATGAACTAACAAAGGATTCTGCAAACATAGAAACATAGGAGCAGGATTAAGCCATTCAGCCTGTCGAGCCTGCTGAGTCATTCAATTAGATTGTGGCTGATCATCTACCTCAACGCCACTTGCCCGTGCTATCCCAATATCTCTTGATTTCATTAGCATCCAGATATCCATCAATTTCTGTCTGGAACATGCTCAATGATTGAGCTTCCAGAGCGACAGATGGATTCACAGCACAAACCAAAATTGAATAGGTGAGCAATAACACTGTGTTAACAGAAGCATCCCCAATCAGACATCAATTGATAGCCATGGTCTCCACATCCTAGTCCATTGTGTGGTCATACCAGGGAAGAAGGCCATGTATCTCCTAACAGAAACTGTAATGTAATGTATTTTTGCCTTAAAAGGGTAACCCTCTGGAAAGAATGGAGATCAAGTCAACATCTTCATAGAACGATCCAGCCAGGGACTGTGAAAGAGATCCAACGAAACAAGGAAGAAGCCCTGCTGCCAATTCTACACTTCAGCTTGCTGCAGCAGAGAACTGAAAGTGATCAACACCTCCAGTCTGAAGCTTTAACCACAGAAAATCTACAACACCTCAACAATTTCAGGACTACAAACACCCAGGCCTGCTTTAAAAGAGACTGTCCTCCTGAGAAAATTCAACAGGTCTACCTTAAACCATGAACACCTACCTCACTTTGAACTTTAAACTACTTACCCATTTTCTCTCTATCTATCTATTCTTTTGTATGTGTGTGTGAGTGAATGTGTGCATGGGTGAGGTTGCAATCATTTCGGGGATTGTATAAAAATGAAGTTTTTTTTATATACACCTGTCATTTGTCTGTTTATTTGACTCAAAAGACACTCGGGCTAATGCAACATTTTAACAAAACATGATTGCGGTCAGTTGGGAGGTGAACAATGGGAACCAGCCACACCTCCCCCCACCCCCCCCCCCCCCCACCCCCCCACACACACACACCTTTCTACCTATCTGTAACATTATGTAGCATGTTTAATGTAATAAAACATCCCAAGGAACTTCATGGAGTGTTATAAAGTAAAATTTGACATCAAGACACTTAAGGCAATATTATGGCAGATAGCCAAAAGCTTGGTCAAAGAGGTAGGACCATCTTGAGGAAAGAGAAGTAGAGAGGCAGAGTGGTTTAGGGAAGGAATTTCAGAGGTTAGGGCCTAGGCAGCTGAAGTCACATCTAATAATGGTGGAGTGATTGAATTTGGGGATGTTCGGGAAATGTGAGAGACCGGTTAGATGTGTGTTGGATTAGTTAGGTCTAGAGACAACACGAGTTTCAGCAACAGATGAGCAGAGTCAGGTGGTGTTACAGAGATGGAAATAGGCAGTCTTAGTGATGGTGCGGACATGTGGCCAGAAACCCATCTCAGGGTCAAATATGACACCAAGGTTGCGAGAAGTCTGGTTTAGTATCAGACTGTTACCAGGCAGAGGAAGGGAGTCAGTCGGTATGGAACAGAGTTTGGAGTAGGAACCGAAGACAATGGATTCTGTCTTTCCAATATTTAACTGGGGAAATTTCTGCTCATCCAACACTGATGTGCAACAAACAGTTTGATAATTTAGCAACATTGAAGGAGTCAAGAGAGGTGGTGGGTGAGGTACAGCAGGGTGTTGTCAGTGAACATGTAAAAACTAACGCCGTGATGATGTCACCGAGGGGCAATATGCAGATGAGAAATAGGAAGGGGCCAAAGATAGATCCTTGTGGGGCACCAGAGGTAATAGAGTGGAAGTGGAAAGAGAAGCCATTGCAAGTGATACTCTGCCTATGATTAAATAGATAAGAATGGAACCAAGCGAATGCAGTATTGTAAGATTTAGGTTTGGAAGTCATGATAGCCAAAGAAGGGAGGGGGGTGTTGAAGTCATAGGTGGTTTTAAAATAGTTTATTAAGAAGCAGCAGTTTAAATATGATGATACATAAGCTAAATAGACAGAAAGGATATACGACCTGTAAGAGATCGAACAGATTACCAATCCCAGATTATACAGTGGGGCAGAATGGCATTGGCAGTCTCCCTGTTGGATGAGGCAGGTGAGGTGTTGATAGTTTCTTTGGTCCTTGGGGTCCTCAGTCTTCTCAAGCAAACCAAAGTGTTTGTCTGAAATTAGCATGATCCACTTTGAGAAGCTCTTTTCTATCCAAAGAAGACTGAAGATTTCCCTCCTGAGTACCTGTTTATATACTTTCTTTCTAGGGGCTGGTACTTTACCTTATGTCAATCACTTGTTCGATTCCTATTGCCCAATCATCAAGGGACAGGTACTGAAAGTAAATGCCTCCCATCTATATCACTCTGTCCCAGAAGTCACCTTTCACCTTATCTTGTGCTTGGTATTGTTTGTAAGCTTCTGTCAGACACTTGTCCAGAGAGGGTACGAGGCTCCATCACCACCACCCAGTTCCCCCTGGCTGAACTTGTTCTCACATTGAACAATGTCTCCTTCAACTCCACTCACTTCCTTCAAGTAAAAGGTGTTTCTATGGGTCCCGCAAGGGTCCTAGTTATGCCTGTCTTTTTGTGGGATATGTCGAACATTCCTCGTTCCAGTCCTACTCAGGCCCCCTCCCCCAACTCTTTTTCCGGTACATTGATGCTAAGCACTTGCTTAGCAATAACCTGCTCAGTGACGCTCAGTTTGGGTTCCACCAGGGTCACTAAGCTCCTGACCTCATTACAGCCTTGGTTCAAACATGGACAAAAGAGCTGAACTCAAGAGGTAAGGTGAGAGTGACTGCCCTTGACATCAAGGCAGCATTTGACCGAGTATGGCATCAAGGAGCCCTAGCAAAACTGAGGTCAATGGGAATCAGGGGGAAAATGCTCCGCTGGCTGGAGTCATACCTAGCGCAAAGGAAGATGGTTGTGGTTGTTGGAGGTCAATCATCTGAGCTCCAGAACATCACTGCAGGAGTTCCTTAGGGTAGTGTCCTTGGCCCAACCATCATCAGCTGCTTCATCAGTGA
Organism: Heterodontus francisci; assembly: GCF_036365525.1. NCBI lineage: Eukaryota > Metazoa > Chordata > Chondrichthyes > Heterodontiformes > Heterodontidae > Heterodontus > Heterodontus francisci. The sequence continues at coordinate 72,033,143 of NC_090380.1, forward strand.
CCTTCCTTCAATCATAAGGTCAGAAGTGGGGATGTTCGCGGATGATTGCACAATGTTCAGCACCATTCGTGACTCCTCAGATACTGAAGCAGTCCATGTAGAAATGCAACAAGACCTGGACAATATCCAGGCTTGGGCTGTTAAGTGGCAAGTAACATTCGCGCCACACAAGTGCCAGGCAATGACCATCTCCAACGAGAGAGAATCTAACCATCTCCCCTTGACATTCAACGGCATTACCATCGCTGAATCCCCCACTATCAACATCCTAGGGGTTACCATTGACCAGAAACTGAACTGGAGTAGCCATATGAATACCGTGGCTACAAGAGCAGGTCAGAGGCTAGGAATCCTGAGGTGAGTAACTCACCTCCTGACTCCCCAAAGCCTGTCCACCATCTACAAGGCACAAGACAGGAGTGTGATGGAATACTCTCCACTTGCCTGGATGGGTGCAGCTCCAACAACACTCAGGAAGCTCGACACCATCCAGGACAAAGCAGCCTGCTTGATTGGCACCCCATCTACAAACATTCACTCCCTCCACCACCGACGCACAGTGGCAGCAGTGTGTACCATCTACAAGATGCACTGCAGCAATGCACCAAGGCTCCTTAGACAGCACCTTACAAACCTGCGAACTCTACCAACTAGAAGGACAAGGGCAGCAAATACATGGGAACACCACCACCTGCAAGTGGTCACACACCATCCTGACTTGGAACTATATTGCCGTTCCTTCACTGTCGCTGGATCAAAATCCTGGAACTCCCTTCCTAACAGCACTGTGGGTATACCTACCCCAAATGGACTGCAGCGGTTCAAGAAGGCAGCTCACCACCACCTTCTCAAGGGCAATTAGGGATGGGCAATAAATGCTGGCCTGGCCAGCGTTGCCCACATCCCATGAATGAATAATTTTTTTTTAAATGACTGTATCGGTGCCGTTTCCAGCTCCCGCCCCGAACTGGAAAACTTTATCAACTTTGCTTCCAATTTCCATCCTTCTCTCACCTTTACATCGTCTATCTCGACACTTCCCTTCCCTTCCTCGACTTCTCTGTCTCCATCTCTGGGGATAGGCTGACCACTAATATTTATTACAAACCCACCAACTCCCACAGCTACCTCGACTACACTTCTTCACACCCTGCCTCCTGTAAGGACTCCATTCCATTCTCCCAGTTTCTCCGTCTCCGACGTATCTGCTCTGATGATGCAACCTTCAACAGTGCCTCTGATATGTCTTCCTTTATCCTCAACTGAGGATTCCCCCCTACTGTGGTTGATAGGGCCTTCAACCATGTCCGGCCCATTTCCTTCACTTCTGCCCTCTCGCCTTCCCCTCTCTCCCAGAACCATGACAGGGTTCCCCTTGTCCTCACCTTCCACCCCACCAGCCTCCACGTCCAGAGGATCATCCTCTGCCATTTCCGCCACCAAACACATCTTCCCCTCCCCTCCTCTGTCAGCATTCCAAAGGGATTGTTCCCTCCGCAACACCCTGGTCCACTCCTCTATTACCCCCGACACCACGTCCCCTTACCATGGCACTTCCCCACGCAACCACAGGTGGTGTAATACCTGCCCTTTTACCTCCTCTCTCCTCAATATCCAAGGCCCCAAACATTCCTTCCAGGTGAAGCAGCAATTCACTTGTACTTCTTTCAATTTAGTATACTGTATTCACTGCTCACAATACAGTCTCCTCTACATTGGGGAGACCAAACGCAGATTGGGTGACCACTTTGCTGAACACCGCTCAGTCCGAAAGCATGAATCCAAGCTTCCGGTTGCTTGCCATTTCAACACTGCCCCCTGCTCTCATGCCAATATTTCTGTCTTTGGCCTGCTCCAGTATTCCAGTGAACATCAATGTAGGCTCGAGGATCAGCACCTGATCTTTCGATTAGGCACTCTACAGCCTTGCGGATTGAACATTGAGTTCAATAACTTCGGAGGATGACTGGCCTTCTTTTAATATTTTATTTTTTAACCATGTGCCTGCTTTTCATGTAGTCATTTAGCTGCTCATTTTTCCACTGTTAACACTCTCTCTGCACTAAGGCTTTGTCTTTCACCACAAGCATTAACAAACGCTTTGCCTTTGTCCCAGGACAGCTTTGTTATTTAATCATCCTCTGCCCAATCAAACACCTTCCCCTTTGTTCTATCCCCCACCCCCTCCCCTTCACTTGTTTAAAACCTAATTCATTTCGAACCTTTTCCAGTTCTGATAAAAGGTCACAGACCTAAAAGGTTAACTTTGCTTCTCTCTCCACAGATGCTGCCTGACCTGCTGAGTTTTTCCAGACACTGTTTGTTTTTGTTTCAGATTTCCAACATCTGCAGTATTTTGCTTTTTATCCATCTTATTAGCTTTTGGAATGTCTTGTTTCAGAGCCTCTGCTAGAGTCATGTCCTTGGCAGAGATAACAGGCATACACTGTCCTAGCTGCCTGCTATAGAATCTTTCTTAATAAAAGAGAGAGAGAGAGCTATTTCTATTAGATGCAATTAATTTCTTTAAAAATTTTAAGGCTATTAGACAGCCATTTCTTACACCCAGCTGGATGATGGTGGAGAGACATTGGAGGAGGATGGTGTGGTCAACCTTGCCAAAGACTGCAGATAGAAGAATGAAAGAAGGATGAGGAGGGATAGTTTTCCTCATTTGTGACTTTGATAACAGCCATTTCCATACTGTGGCAGGGGTGGAAACCTGATTGGAGGGATTCAAACACAGAGTTCCAGGAAAGGTGGACATGGATTTGGGAGGCGACAACATATTCAAGGACTTTGAAGAGGAAAGGGAGGTTGGAGATGGGACAGTAGTTTGCAAGAGTTGAGGGGTCAAGTGTTTTTTTGAGGAGACCGGTGACGACAACAGATTTGAAGGAAAAAGGGACTGTACCTGAAGAGAAAGAACTGCTAAGAATATCAGCTAACATGGAGACTAGGAAGAGAAGTTGGGTGGTCAGCAGTTCAGTCGCAATAAGGTTGAGGGAGCAGAAGGTGGGCCTTAGGGACAAGATGAGCTCAGAGAGGGCATGAGAGGAGATAGGAGAGAAATTGGATGCGAATTCAGGGCTAGGGGAGGGGGATCCTTGGAGGAAGTTTGGCCCAGTGGACTAGTCGAAGGGAGAGGCAACTCATTGGTATTCAGGAAAGATAGGGAAGGGGAGAATTGTCGGGGGGGGGGGGGGGGGTGGTGTGGGGTGGGGGCAGGGGCGGTGGGTGGCAGTATTGATCAAATAAATTATTATAGTATTGGAGAGGGATGATGTAGCTGAGGGGCCAAAACAGAGTCTATTTGATTAGAATTAATGAGCAATAGAAGAGCTATAATAGTACTGGGTGTATACTATAGGCCACCAAATAGCATGAAGGAGATAGAGAAGCAAATTTGCAGGCAAATTACGGAAAGATGCAAGAGCTACAGTATTGATAATGGTAAACTTCAATTATCCTAATATAGACTGCGATAGTAACAATGTAAAGGGAGAAGAGGGAGGGGAAATATTGAGACGTGTACTAGAAAACACTCTTGGTCAGTGGGTTTCCAGACCAACGAAGGAAGCTATGCTGGATCTAGCTCTGGAAAATGAATTGGGGCAATTGGAGCATGTTTCAGTGTGAAAACATTTGAGGAACAATGGTCATAATATCATCCAATTTAGAATAGTTATGAAAAAGGACAAGGTACAATCAGGTATAAAAATATTTAACTGGTGGAGGGATAACATCAGTGAGTTGTAAAAGGATCTGTCCCAGGTGGAGTGGAATCAAAAATTGATAGACAAAACAGTAATTCAACAATGGGAGGCCTTCAAAGAGGTTCCAGGAAAGAGTAGACACATTCCTATGAGGGAAGAAGGAAGGGCATCCAGAACTGGAGCTCCCTGAATGACTGAAGACATAGGGTTGAATTTTATAAGGCCCCCCCAACGTGGGGGGGACCCGGAAAATACTTCAGAGAGATGCCCGCCATGCTCCCTGATGCCAGGGGGCATTTAAAATTCAACCCTATGTCTTCAGTCATTCAGGGAGCTCCAGTTCTGGATGCCCTTCCTTTGTCTCCTCCCATTTTACAGGTGGTGATGGGACCTCTGAGCGGCTCCACCACTGCTTGGTGGTGGCACCCTAATTTAAATATTAAAATCCCTACTTTCCTTGCATCATTATGCATCCTGCAGCCTCTCAGTCCACAGTTCCGCATTTTTCGGTGAACGGGCGTCTCCCATGTGCTGTCCCATTCACGAATAGGAAAAGCCGGCAGGACAACAGAAGTAGGAGTTTTCGAGACAGTGCAAGTAAGTCCTGGAAGCCAGGGGGCACAATTCTGCATACTTGTAGGGAGGTGGGAGGGGGATGGCGTTTTTGGGTGGCTGCTCTGCGCCATTGTTTATTTCTGTGTGTGAAAGAGCATTGGCATTCCAGTCACCCTGTGTGTGGGGAGAGTGCCAGAAATGGTAGGCGTTTAAAGGTTCTCTGGCTGCTGGGCCAATCAATGCAGCTGTTACAATCTGAATGTGGTCATGCTGTGCCACTCTTAGTGGAAGCTAAGGCAGGCAATGCCATGGCACACCACATAGTTGATGCATGAAAGCACCTGATGTATCAGTCAGCATCAATGCCCGCCCTGGTGAAACCTTCGAAGAAGTGAAGGAACCGAATTTAATGGCAACTTGGAGATGGGGATGGTTCACCCTATATTAATTGATCGCTTCTTGTGAGGATTCATATGCACTGCAGGCAAAACCAGCAGGCAGGTCCAGCCCACATACAGGCCCCCGGTCGTGAGCAGCAGCAGCCCCAAGGAGAGCTCGCCACTATAGAACGCCACACATCTACAGGCTCCGCATGACATACCTGCAGATGTGTGAGCGCCAGTGTCAGAGACGACGGCAGATGTTGAGAGAGACAGCGACGCATCACTGTGCCCTGCTTAATAATTACCTCAACCCATCGGCTTTGGGGGACATCCTCTGCCTGTGGCCCTCAAAGTGACAGGGGCTCCTAACTTTTATGCCTCTGCATCATTTCAGGGACCCACTGGAGACCTTTTTGGGGTCACACAGTCAGCAGTGCACCACTGCATCAGGAGGTCACCGATACCCTGTACCAGAGGGCCGGTGACTATGTCCACTTCACAACAGACCCTGGGAGCCAGGCCCAGAGGGTCATCAGTTTTGGCTCCATCGCGGGATTTCCACAGGTGCAAGGGATCATTGACTGCATGCATGTGGCCGTCAAGGCTCCCGCCAGGTGACCAGCTGCATACGTAAACCAAAAGGGCTTCCACTCACTCAACGTGATCACCGGAAACGCTTTATGCCAATCTGTGCCTGCTTTCCAGGCAGCTGCCATGATGCCTTCATCCTGCACCAGTCCCAGCTGGCGATGGTGTTCACTGAACTGGCTAAGATGGAGTGGTGGCTTCTTGGAGACAAGGGCTACCCCTTGCAGACATGGCTCCAGTGAGACACCCCACCGCTGCTGCAGAGGAGAGATACAATGTCAGCCACGGAGCAACAATAGCCACCATTGAGCAGGCAATCAGCATGCTGAAAATGCGCTTCTGCTGCCTGTATAGATCGGGTGGTGCCCTGCAGTATGAACCGGAAAGGATAGCTCATATCGTTGCTGTTTTCTGTGCTCTGCACAACTACGCACTTAATGGGGGGGAGGCCTTGCAGGATGAGGAGAAATGTGAGCAGGACTCCTCCTCAGACAATGAAGACTCTGAGGACTTCCAGCAGGAAAGGTGCATGGAAGGATAGATAACATCCAGCCGCTGCATGCAGGGCGAGCAGCGAGCAAGGGATGAATGGCAACGCCTTATTGATGAACAGTTCTCCATGCCACAGGAACCACCATGTGTTCTGCAAACCACACCGCACCCTCGTTCACCTGTTGTGCAGCAGTCCACATCTGCAACATCTTTGTGTCCACCATTACTGGCAGCAGCATACTGAGCCAGTGTCCATATTACTACATCCATGGAGATGCACATGAGTAATGCTGGCATGACAATGATGTTAATCTATACATTGGCAGTTCTGAAAGGCCAAGGATGTAATGGGAGGAGACATGATCGGTACATACTGGCACACTTCATTCACACAGTAAAAGCAACACACGTTAGTGAAGAAGATTTAGTGATTGAACTTTTTACAGTGTTGTGTCACCCGTGCAGACCCATTTGTGTCACGGTGTTTTTTGGAAACACTTACAGGTGCTCCTTCACAGTGCCACCTCTACACTAACAGCCTGACTGGAGGAAGGCTGCTGATCAGATTGCCCTTTGGCTGTGGATGACTTTGGCAGTCGTCCTCTGTGCACATGAGGCTAGAGTGCTCCGGCTGGCTGGGGAATCCTGAGTCAGAGCAGAACTCTCCTCAGACATCGTGGCTACTGGAGCTTGACTCACTGGCGGGGAGGCCGGTGGCCACAATGGATGCACCTTGAGGAGGGACCCCAGATATGGCGCGCAGGCTCGCCTCCTCTAGCTCAAGGCTCGTTTGAACCTCTCTGTCCTCCCAGGAAGGACCAGGGACAGGGACAGTCTCCATGCCCCTGGTCCCACTCTCACCTTGCTACTGATTAGTGGATCTGATGGCCTCCGTGAGGGATTGGAGCTCAGCGCATATTAATAGAATGTGGCTCACCAGGAGGGCCACCGCTGTCTCCACGTATGACGCCATATTCTTAATTGCCTGGGACATGGCAACTGTCATGGCCTGGATGGACTCCCCCATCGACCTCTCAAGGCTGTGCATGGCCTGTGGCATCTCCACTAGATGTTGCCAGGATTGCTGCTGCAGCTCCAGCATGCCCTGTGCTGTCGACAACAGAGGATCATCAGCAGCCTGGGGTTCAGCATGGGCCTGGCCACTCACAGGCCTCCGACTGTCAGGGGTGTTGGCTTTCTCAGCCTCAGTCAGCTGCTTGGGCACGTGTGCTGTGCTCTCATCAGCTTGTGACCCAGACTGTAAGGTCGACCAGTTTCCCACCGAGGTGACTATATCTGTGCTGGTGGAAGGTGCGGGAGTATCATGGGACGCTGCTTCCACTGAGGATGTCTCTTCCTCTGAGGTGCAAGAAGTGTCCTGGGCCGCCATTGCTGACTCAGAGCGTTGACCTGCAAGATACAATGAGACGAGCACACTGTCAGTCTTTATGGTGAGCATGTAACAATTCTGACAACATTGTGTCAAACAGCACAATTTTCACTGTGATCATTGTGTATATCAAATGGATGCATGTTTACCCAGGAGCCCAAGCTCAATGTCACTGAATGCACGGTCTACATGTGTCGCAGCCAGATCGAGGGCCTCCTCCTCAGCCTGTGTCAACGTCCACATATCTGGCACTCCTCCACCAGTCCAACTCACCTCACGAGCATTGTGGGGCCTCTTTGCCTGGAGGAGCAAGGAGGCAGAGATTAAGGATGGCAAGGCAACAACCCGACACACGTCACAAAGAGGGGTGCTGTGCCCAAAGGTGGGCACTACTGAGTGAGCCACTCGGGTAGGTACCATGCTCTGAGCAGCAGACAAGGGTATGTTCTTTCATAATTTCATCCATTCATGTCACATCATTCATCCCTGCCTAACCTCCCTGTCTTTGGCATGGCAGTGGCGCACATGTGCCACTCTGTGTGGGGACACCCAGGTTCAGTGAGGCCATGATACTAAGTGCCACTTACTTTTGCGGTGCAGAGCAGATCATTCTTCCTCTTCCGGCATTGGACCCAGTCACGCTGGATGGCCCCATGGCTACTGACCTTCTCTGCCACCTCCAGCCAAGCTGCCTTGGTCAGGTGGGAGGGCCTCTTCTTGAAATCGCTAGGGAAAAGGACCTCCCACCTAGCCCGCACAGCCTCGAGGAGAGTGAGCAGGGAGGCATCACTGAACTGTGGAGCCACCCTGGAGTGCCCCTCTGCCAACTTCAGTTTTTTGTCTGGTCCTTTAAATGCAAAGGTTATTACACAGTGTACCTGTTCTAACCTCTGGCTGCAAGGTTTTTTTTTCACAAGTTTTAAAACTCATGCAGGACTAGTGAGAAAAGCTGTGTTGTTGTCCCAGTTTTTCATCTATGACTGATAGACACGGATATAGATATTCACGTACACTTTTTTAAAAATTTGTTCATGGGATGTGGGCATCACTGGCTAGGCCAGCATTGAATTGCCCATCCCTAATTGCTCTTGAACTGAGTGGGTTGCTAGGCCATTTCAGAGTCAACCACATTACTGTGGATCCGGAATCACATGTAGGCCAGACTAAGGTTGGCAGATTTCCTTCCCTAAAGGACATTAGTGAACCAGGTAGGTTTTTTACAACAATTGACAATGGTTTCATTAGACTAGTTTTTAAATTCCAGATGTATTAATTGAATTCAAATTTCACTGTCTGATGTGGTGGGATTCAAATCCATGCTCCCGGTGTACTAAAATAAAAGCAAAATACTGTGGATGCTGGAAATCTGAAATACAAACAAGAAATGCTGGAAATACGCAGCAGGTCTGGCAGCATCTGTGGAAAGAGAAGCAGAGTTAACGTTTCAGGTCTGTGACCAGAACTGGCAAAGGTTAGAAAAGAATTAGGTTTTAAGCAAGTGAAGGGGAGGGGGGTGGGGAAGTGAACAAAGGGGAAGGTGTTTGATAGGGCAGAGGGAGATTAAATAACAAAGCTGTATTGGGTCAAAGGCAAAGCGTGTGTTAATGCTTGTGGTAAAAGACAAAGCAATAGTCCAGAGATGGTAAAAGCAAAATACTGCGGATGCTGGAGTCTGAAATAAAAACAAGAAATGCTGGAAATACTCAGCAGGTCTGGCAGCATCTGTGGAAAGAGAAGCAGAGTTAACGTTTCGGGTCAGTGACCCAGTCAACTGTGTCCGGCCCACTTCCCGCACCTCTGCCCTCACCCCTTCCCCTCTCTCCCAGAACCGTGACAGGGATCCCCTTGTCCTCACTTTCCACCCCATCAGCCTCCATATCCAAAAGATCATCCTCCGCCATTTCCGCCACCTCCAGCGTGATGCCACTACCAAACGCATCTTCCCCTCCCTTCCCCTGTCAGCATTCCGAAGGGATCGTTCCCTCCCCGACACCATTACCCCCACCACCTCGTCCCCTTCCCATGGCACCTTCCCCTGCAATCGCAGGAGGTGTAATTCCTGCCCATTTACCTCCTCTCTCCTCACTATCCCAGGCCCCAAACACTCCTTTCAGGTGAATTTACTTGTACTTCTTTCAATGTAGTATACTGTATTCGCTGCTCACAATGTGGTCTCCTCTACATTGGGGAGACCAAACGCAGACTGGGTGACCGCTTTGCGGAACACCTCCACTCAGTCCGCAAGCAGGACCCTGAGCTTCCGGTTGCTTGCCATTTCAACACTCCCCCCTGCTCTCATGCTCACATCTCTGTCTTGGGCTTGCTGCAGTGTTCCAGTGAATATCAACGCAAGCTCGAGTAACAGCATCTCATTTACCGATTAGGCACACTACAGCCTGCCGGACTGAACTATGAGTTCAATAATTTCAGAGAAAAACGGGCCTCCCATTTTACTTTTATTTTTAGTTATTTTTTTCTTTTTTTACATTTTTTTACAATTTTTTTAATGTTTATTTCATTTCATCTTAGTTTGTTCGGTTTGCTTACCCACTTTTTTTTTCATGTTTGTACTTGCTGCTGTTCAATCTTCAGTCCGTTAACACCCTATCTGTACTAATGCTTTGTCTTTCAACAACACCATTAACATATTGTTTGCCTTTTCTCCATGACCTTTTGGTCAGCTATGTGGCCTTGTCCAATCTACACCTTCTCCTTTGTTATCTCTTGCCCCACCCCGCCTCACTTGCTTATAACCTTTGACATTTCTAATATTTGCCAGTTCTGAAGAAGGGTCACTGATCCAAAACGTTAACTCTGCTTCTCTTTCCACAGATGCTGCCAGACCTGCTGAGTATTTCCAGCATTTCTTGTTTTTATTTCAGATTTCCAGCATCCGCAGTATTTTGCTTTTACCATCTCTGGACTATTGCTTTGTCTTTCACCACAAGCATTAACACACGCTTTGCCTTTGTCCCAATACAGCTTTGTTATTTAATCTCCCTCTACCCTATCAAACACCTTCTTCCCCTTTGTTCACTTCCCCACCCCCCCCCCCCCTCCCCTTCACTTGCTTAAAACCTAATTCTTTTCTAACCTTTGCTAGTTCTGATGAAAGGTCACAGATCTGAAACGTTAACTCTGCTTCTCTTTCCACAGATGCTGCCAGACCTGCCGAGTATTTCCAGCATTTCTTTTTTTTTCTCCCAGTGTACTAGCTTGGGCCTACTAGTCTGGTGACATTACCACAATGCCACAGCCTCCCCAGTTGATCATAATTATCGATGTAATATTTCAGGTTTGCAATGCAGCTAAATGAGAAATATCTTTTCCTGGTTCTTTAAGAAATAGCTTCAATTCCAGTTATATGCCTTTTCACATAACAGTTAGCTACGAAATGAATACAGATTCCAAATGCATATTAGTCTGCGGCTTTTCACATTCAGGAAATTAAAAGCCCATAGTATGTGGATATTATTAAATGAAGCTTTTATTTCTGAGAGTGTATTTGCCATTTATGATACAATTCAGTCTCACTTTCTAGTATGTGCAGTATTAAGATTATTCACCCAGGTGCAGCAAGCCTACAAGAACAAATGTTATACTTAAGTGAAAGAAGAGGATCTCAATTGCACAGGACACTGGACAAAGCAGAGTAAGTATGTGGTAGAAAAGCAGGAAGTGCTGGAGAAACTCAGCAGAGCTGGCAGCATCTGTGGAGAGAGGAGCAGAGTTAACTTTCAGGTCTGTGACCAAGGTATACAAGGCACAATTGCAGATGATTTGAAACTCGGAAATGTTGTAAATAATGAGGAGGATATTAACAGATGTCAGGAGGACATAGATTGGTAAAATGGGTAGGCACATGCCAGATGAAATTTAATGCAGAGAAGTGTGAAGTGGTACATTTTGGTTGGAAGAATGAGGAGAGACAAAATTAACTATTATTTTTAATAAAAGCAAAATAATGCAGGTGCTGGTTATCTGAAATAAAAACAGAAAGTGCTGTAAATACCTAGCAAGTCTGGCAGCATCTGTGGAGAGAGAAACAGAGTTAACGTTTCAGGTCAGTGACCTTTCATCAGAAACAGACCTGCTGAATATTTCCAGCACTTTCTATTTATATTATTTTTAATTTTATTTAATTTTAAGGGGGCTGCAGGAACAGAAAGACCTGGGGGTAATATGGTACACAAATCTGTGAAGGTGGCAGGACAACTTGACAAGGTTGTTAAGAAGGAATATGGAATTCTCAGCTTTATTAATAGCGACCTAGAGTACAAAATCAAGAAAGTTATGCTGAACCTTTATAAAACCTTTATAAAATGTTGATAAGGCCTCAGCTGGAGTATTGTGTTCAATTTTGAAAACTGCACTTTAGGAGGGATGTTAAAGCCTTGTAAAGATTTGCTAGAATGGGATCAAAGATGAGGGAGTTCAGTTAAGTGGAGTGTTACGGCCAGGTGAGGAGAGTCACAAGGCTCCCCTCTTGTCTTTCCTCTTATTTGACCACAACAGTGGATGTGCTTACCACTTAAGTGAGTGTTTACCTTTTACTTTTGTTCTGATTGTAAAGGAACCAATCGCACAGGTTTTCTTGAGTTTAAACAAGAAAAAGATGAGTTTATTGTACTTAAAAATCTAAACCCGATCGAACTAAAATAATAAAATTACGCAACACATTCATGCATATACACACGAGAATCATACACACGCAATAGATTACAGAGTGATGAGGAATAGATTTGTGGTTGGATTAGAGTCCAGAAGAAATAAAAATTAATACACAGTCTGTGGAGTTGGGTGATTCCGTTGTCTTCCGACTGAAGTTGTGTTCTTGGAGTCTTTGGCTGGTAGAAGTGCACTTTGTGGCTGGCCCACCTGGTTCATGGTTTTCTTGGAGGAAGAATTGTAGGTGGCTTTCTTTCCCTGGTGCCTTTGTCTTGGATCTAGCAACCGACAGCTAGGCTTCGTATGACCCACAAGGCCTTCTGGAGAGAGAGAGTGAGTGAAAGCTAGCCCTTCTAGCTTCTGCATAGTTTGAGTCTGGTTTGTCTGTCTTGTCCAAGGAAAACTCCCAGCTTTCACAGAGAGGGACAGACAGTCACAGGACTGCCTCAGTGTATTCTCTGGCACCGTTTAATGAGATTCAAGTTTAGGAATTTCAGTTTCTTAGGCCTCAGGATAGCAATGTTTACACCTGGAGGGGTTCTCCCTTTTAATATTAATGTCCCAGGATGGCTTTGAATGTCTTGCTAATGAAAGCAATCTCGGTAGTTCAATCATTAGAGCAAGCCATTGTTTTGGGTACCGTCTAATCAGACATGTGTCTCCATTTTGATGCCTTGGAATGTGCAAGATGTTCAAATGCAAATGGTGACAGCCAATTTTAGCTGTGGCCAAGTCTTTGTAAAAGTTGTCTAATATTCCAGCTTTGCTTTTTTAAAGTTTAATATAAATTTCCAACTGATTAATTAAAATTCCTCTTATGGCATAGCATGTTTTGTTGACAGGAGAGACTGGAAAAGTGGGGGTTGTTCTCCTCAGAGCAGAGAGGTTTAAGAGGTGATTTAATAGAGGTGTTCAAAATCCAAAAGTGATTCATTTTGGTAGGAAGAACATGGAGAGACAATATAGAATAAAGGGTACAATTCTAAAGGGGGCGCAGGAGCAGAGGGACCTAGGTGTATATGTGCATAAGTCATTGAAGGTGGCAGGACAGGTTGAGAGAGCAGTTATTAAAGCATACAGTATCCTGGGCTTTATTAATAGGGGCATAGTGTACAAGAGCAAGGAGGTTATGTTGAACTTGTATAAGAAACTAGTTTGGCCTCAGCTGGAGAATTGTATCCAATTCTAGATGCCGTACTTGAGGAAAGATGTGAGGGCATTGGAGGGAGTACATTAAAAATTCACGAGAATGGTTCGAGGGATGAGGAATTTCAGTTATGAGGATAGATTGGAGAAGTTAGGACTGTTTTCCTTGGAGAAGAGAAGGCGCTGAGAGGTGATTTGATAGAGGTATTCAAAATCATGAGGGGTCTGCACAGAGTAGATAGAGAGAAACTGTTCCCACTCATGAAAGAATCGAGAACAAGAGGGCACAGATTTAAAGTATTTGGTAAGAGAAGCAAAAGTGACCTGAGGGAAAACTTTTTCATGCAGTGAGTGGTTAAGGTCTGGAATGCACTGCCTGAGAGTGTGGTGGAGGCAGGTTGAATTGAAGCATTTAAAAGGGAATCACACAGTTATATGAAAAGGAAGAATGTGCAGAATTACAGGGAGAAGGCAGTGGAATGGAACAGAAGGAGTTGCTCTTTCAGAGAGCCAGTGTGGACATGGTGGACCGAATAGCCTCCTTCTGCACCATAACAATTCTGGGATTCTGAGATTCTATGAATGTTTTTGATAGAGTGAATAAAGTGAAACTGTTTCAAGTGGCAGAAGGGTCAGTAACCAGACGGCACAGATCTAAGGTGATTGGCAAAAGAACCGGAGGCAACATGAGGAAACATTTCTTTACAATGAGTAGTTGTGATCTGGGATATCTAAAAGTGTAGTGGAAGCAGGTATAATAACATTCAAAAGGGCATCTGTAATACTGTAATGAGCTTGTAATGCTGCTGACCTGTCCATGTTAGGTGTGATACCACAAGCTAATCAGATCCCCATGACAACACTAACCAGCTTACTGCTTGCTCCTTAGCTCACAGTCTTCATCAAAACATTTTTGTTTTGTTTTACTGCCATCTGTTCTTCTGCTTCCCAGTAGCAGGGAGCATAAGCACCAGTAACAACCGAGTTTCTGCTCAGTGAGAATAGGCTGCACTTCACTGCCTGACACTCTTCCAGGTGCTATGTTCCCCAGCTATACCTTTCTCCCCACCTGTTTACTCCACTCTCAGTGCTAGAACCTTGACAATCTGTGAGGAATGCCACAGGAAATCTATTAGCATAGTTTCAAAATGTTTTATTAAGCAACTCTTCAGCCTTATTTACACATGCCACTTTATACTGTTATGAAAGCAATACTGAACAAGTCCAGTTGCCAGTGTAAATGCTGTTGACAAAAATTATCAGCTGATTAAAGGCTTCACAATGTGTAAGTTTGCACAGAGTGGTAAGGTTTGAAACTGATATTTGACCTTTCTGCCATCCCAGAAAAATATGGCTAATGAACTTTACATATGTAAACAGCAGTTCTGAAGAACTGCACATGCCATAAACAACACAAAAGCCTGAGAATGAAGGCTAGAACTAGAAGACACACAAAGTAAATTCTTAAGATTAAACAAGACTGCTTCCAGATATAATGCCAGGGTAAGTGATCTAGCTCTGGAGTCAAAACAGTTTAAAACTATCACAGGAGAACAGACTCGGCTTTACTTTAATGAGATTTAATTTTGCTTTTATTTCGTCAACACCATCACTATAATAGGTTAGAATTCATAGTAGAAATTAAACTAATAATCCATTTATTCTTTGTAATTTTTTGTTACTGCCTATTTTGGTCTTTATTGAGGATCATTAAGAGAAATTCAACTCACTGCCACCCACTTGTCCAACATAAAGTCGACATTAGACCTTCAAATTTCATTTCATAATCTATCATTCCCAAACTGTGCTGGAAGTGCATTAGATGTGACATTGGCTCAAGTGACCTTTAGACATTCAGGGCACATGCCTGAAACAGCAATGGCTCCTAAATATGCGAATCGGGGTTGTGCTAATTATAGCAGCAAAATGCACAATTTAGGTATAAACCGGTTGGGTGGGGAGACATTTTGTGCTTTGCTAGCTCTGTCTAGTTATACCAGGTATTGAGAGGCCTAACCAGTGATCCTTAAAGGCTGCACTCCTTGTGCTGTTCCCAGCTCAGAAAATCTCTGACCTGCTGCTGGTGCAGTCAAGTTGCCCCCATGCCCCTATCTGCCAGCTGGCTCAGTGTGGAAACTAGCCAATTTCCCACCCACCCTGACTAATGAGCTACAGTGAGGCTCCCACAGCTCACTGGCTACATTAAAACAAGGTGAAAATTCTAATTTGGCTTGGTCCTCAGGCCAGCATGTGAAGCCATTGTTTGGCCAACATGGTATGTTTTAGGCACAAGTAGAATTTCTCTGCAATTAAAGGTAATTTTTATTGGCAATTTAAAAACTTGTATTTTTATCAATGTCTTTGGCTGCCAACCCACATCTTTGCAGTGCTGTATAACCATGTAACTGAGGTGTAGACCATCTCTGAGAACAGGGCCACTCCATGGTCCTCAATATTAGATTCCCCACCTCATGGTCAAGGCTCAAACATAGTTTCTATCACAAATTTTCTGAGTAAACTATAGAGACTTTAGGCTCAATCTACAGCAGTCACCATGTTGTGGAATCAGATTGAGACAACCATAAAACAGTCTGCTCATACATAGATCTCTGGACATGCCAATGGAGTGCCTCACAGAATATGAGTGTCAAGAGAAAGATGCATCGTCAGGGTGCGGCACATCCTTATCCCTGCCCAAATGTGCCAGATGGCTTTCAGAACCAGGCAGTGACCACAGTAATAGCCATATCACCTATATTTGCAAATCCATGAACGAATCAAACAAAGGAAGGTATTGAAACACCTCCATCACAGGTACTAATCATCTAATGCACTTCCTCCTCCCAATGGGGGACCACGGAACGAGCATGTAGTTAGAAAAGGTATTGTCACATTTAAGACTTTCTGACCATTTTGCTGCAGAAGGATCTTCAAACGATTTATATTAAAATATTACTTTTAAGTTAAATTTAACTCTCAAGGAGTTAAATTGTCTGAACAGGTGGGCTCAAGGATGTGTACTTAATGCTAGATAAATCTATTTGTGGAGTGGTATCACTTGCAATAAGAGTCAATAATTCATCTTTGACAAGACTTTGGGTAATTATGTTGTCTTTGTTACTGTAAGTGATTCCAGGCTCATTATCTCATTTTGGAGCCTCACCCAGGATAGCTGGAGCCAGTTCAATTACATAGAAGTTACAGAACAGTAACAGTCCATTCAGCCCAATTGGTATATGCGGTGTTTAGCCTCCTCTTGAGATTTCTCCCACCCTACTCCATCTAGCCCAATCAGAATATTCTTCTGTTTCTTTCTCCCTCATGGACTTGTCTAATTTCATTTTAAATGCATCTATGATATTCACCTCAATTCCTCCATGTAGTACAAGTTCTACATTCTAACCAGTCCCTGGGCAAGGAAGTCTCTTTTGACTTCCTTATTGGATTTATTGGTGACTATATTTTGTTCACGACTTTTGGATTTTTTGGACTCCCCCATAAGTGGAAATGTCTTCTCCACCTCTACCATATCAGTCCTCTTCATAATTTGAAAGACCTCTATCAGGTCACCCAAAGCCTTGAAAGTCTAGAGAAAAGAGTCCAAGCCTGTTCAGTCTTTCCTGATAGTTATGTCTCCTTGTAAATCATTTATTGCGCCTTCTCCGGTGCCTCTATACCCTTTTTGTAATAGAGAGACAGGAACTGTGTGGCGTAACCAAGGCTCTTTACATGTTTAACATAACCTCTCTGCTTTTCAATTCTATTCCTTTAGAAATGATCCCCAATATTTTGTTTGCATTCTGAATGGCATATAACCCCATGCACTGTAAACGTTTGTCATAAAACAATATACAAAAGATAAGCAGTAGGTGGAGTGAAATTCAGTAGATTATAAGGAATTGGCAGCTTGCTTGAAATCAGATTCATTTCTGCATTAGTTAAAACCTACAACATGACAAGCTCATGACTAAGATTTGATTAGACCTGTTTTATGATAAGTTTCTCCTTGGTGCAAGTGCCTTACAGTTGAAGAAGTAAGAGGCAAATTTACCAAACTTGCTAGCATTTCTGCAAGTCCAGTTCATTTATAATAACTCACTAATTCAGATTGATGCATCACACCTCCCATCCACGCCGAGCTGCTTCATATTCAACAGAACTAGTAGCCATTTGAAACTGTTTTCTATTTTCTGCAATTATCTTCAGTCAAAAATAAATTGTGGACAATGCCATAACTGGTCAGGGGAAGATATCGATTCAATCCAATCAACTGCAGATATGGATTTTCTGGACATGCGACTAATGGTTGGGAATATTCAGCTTTGAACAACTATCTGACATATTCTCCAGGATTTTTCTTACCATATATGGAATTAATGTTAAAGGTATCTGCTCACAGTTCAATGTGAACTAGCACCACATTACTACAGCAGTGACTTATCAAAAACAAGCTGTCATCATGTCACAAGTATATCGTAACTATAACATGAAGCAGTTGCCCTATGCCACATTCAAAACTTAAATTGACCATAATTGTCAGTCCTACCAACCAACCCTCAAACAGGGAGAGTTGGACAAAATCAGAGGTCCAGCTGCTGACTTCCTGTCCAGCTGAGGAACCAAAGGACAGCTGAAAGCATTGTCAGGATTTATAGAAAGCCTGCTGAGGATAGACAGAAAGTATGCCTTCATTAAGAATAAAGTTGGCTAGGCCCAGCGCTGGCCTTGGGCAGAAAATTGCAATTTAGCCTATTGAGAGGAACACTGTGGCATATTATTATTTTCTTCTTTATGAGAAGTGATACAAAAGCAAGTTGAAGTGACGTGAGATTTATTACAAATGTTTCACTGTCCGTTCCCTTAACAACTGCAAATTGGGTTAACTGGCATCCTAAAGTGGCAGGAAAGTTTATTTGAGATGAGCTATGTGGTATTCATGAGTGTTGAAGTAAGTTTGAAGGCAATGGCCGGAATTTTGTGTGGGGTGGGGTTTGACAGGGTTTTGGGTGCATGCAGTGATTGTTGTGCATTGGGCAGTACAGCTGCTTACTGAAAGCTAGCACCTATTAAAATCCAAGACTCTTCCTGATTAAACCATTGGTTCTGCAGATATTTCCTCTTGTTTCTGGTCAGGGTGATCTTCTGCCACTGTTTGAAGTTGGTTTTCTTATATGCAAGTAAATATCAACACTCCTTCCAAACAAGATGCAAGTTTTGATCAAACTCTGGGAATGGTTCTGATGAAAGGTCATCGACCTGAAACGTTAACTCTGTCTCTCCACAGATGCTGCCAGACTGGATGAGTAGTTCCAGCATTTCCTGTTTTTATCGCAGGTTTCCAGCATCTGCAGTATTTTGCTTTTGCATGGGAATGTTAACCTAGTTATAACAATACACTCCAGCGAGACAAGCTGGTATATATGGAAAGGTGAGTGCTGTGGCATGAAGCTAAGCCAATTTTGGAGGGATGTCAAAACTATAACATCTCATTTGAAAGTAGAATGACTTTTGCCAACATCACAACCTCCTTTCGATCATTTTTTTTCCTTGCCATAAATTGTAGCTCTCAGTAACTCAACTTTATGATTTGTATCTGATCTGCGCTGGCCATTGCTGATGCCCTATACCACCAAAGCAGTCACACAATTTTGGCATTTAAGTATTGGCATCTACTTAAATGTAAATCTTAAGGTTTGTAGTGTGCAATGGGTTTTCAATGTCATGTTTAATGAAACTTTCATATTAAAACTATAAGTTTTTCCAAAGTGATAAGATTTAAAGAACAGTAACTTTTTTTAACAATAAGCTGGAACATCAGAGCACAGTGCAGACACAGCTTAAATGTTTATAAAAGGCTTGAACTAAGTAACTTTTGATTGCATTTTTTACTTTGCCAAATTATACTTCAATTCAAATCAGAATTATCCAGCAAGCCTTTTGAGTTTTTGAATAAAAGAACCCTCAGTAATATTTTCACACTTTTACTGCCATTAATAGTCAATCAGCATGGTTTTTATTTCTTTTGATTTCACTACAGATTACAAGACATAAGTACTGTTCTATGGTGGCATGTAGAAATATTACCTGCCATTACTTGCTACACAAAGTAGTCTCTAATTCATACTTACAAATGTCAACAGCAGCTGCATTTTTAAAATTCTTTTTTTTATTTTTCTTTAGGTTGATCACTAGGTTGCCATTTAATGCATCATTCACCAAAATCAGAAGGGGGAAAGCAAAGAGTAAGCTTCTCTAAAACTGGAGAAGGGACTCTTCTTTGCTTAGTAACTCTAATTACCATAGCCAATGCTGGGAACTCTGACCTATCCTTCATGTATATTGTGTTAATACAGAAATGTGCCATGCTGCTCTCCTGTCTAGAATCAACTACTGTAAGATGGTTTATTTTCTTTCACAGTAAAATATTAAAAGACATAGACACACATTTAAATGTTTCTTTCTTTCTTTTGGGCCTCCTTATCTCGAGAGACAATGGATACGCGCCTGGAGGTGGTCAGTGGTTTGTGAAGCAGCGCCTGGAGTGGCTATAAAGGCCAATTCTGGAGTGACAGGCTCTTCCACAGGTGCTGCAGAGAAATTTGTTTGTTGGGGCTGTTGCACAGTTGGCTCTCCCCTTGCGCCTCTGTCTTTTTTCCTGCCAACTACTAAGTCTCTTCGACTCGCCACAATTTAGCCCTGTCTTTATGGCTGCCCGCCAGCTCTGGCGAATGCTGGCAACTGACTCCCACGACTTGTGATCAATGTCACACGATTTCATGTCGCGTTTGCAGACGTCTTTATAACGGAGACATGGACGGCCGGTGGGTCTGATACCAGTGGCGAGCTCGCTGTACAATGTGACTTTGGGGATCCTGCCATCTTCCATGCGGCTCACATGGCCAAGCCATCTCAAGCGCCGCTGACTCAGTAGTGTGTATAAGCTGG
Organism: Heterodontus francisci; assembly: GCF_036365525.1. Classification (NCBI taxonomy): domain Eukaryota; kingdom Metazoa; phylum Chordata; class Chondrichthyes; order Heterodontiformes; family Heterodontidae; genus Heterodontus; species Heterodontus francisci. The sequence goes on from NC_090380.1 coordinate 72,053,026, forward strand.
GGGTGTTGGCCGCTTCAAGGACTTCTGTGTTGGAGATATAGTCCTGCCACCTGATGCCAAGTATTCTCCGAAGGCAGCGAAGATGGAATGAATTGAGACGTCGCTCTTGGCTGGCATACGTTGTCCAGGCCTCGCTGCCGTAGAGCAAGGTACTGAGGACACAGGCCTGATACACTCGGACTTTTGTGTTCCGTGTCAGTGCGCCATTTTCCCACACTCTCTTGGCCAGTCTGGACATAGCAGTGGAAGCCTTACCCATGCGCTTGTTGATTTCTGCATCTAGAGACAGGTTACTGGTGATAGTTGAGCCTAGGTAGGTGAACTCTTGAACCACTTCCAGAGCGTGGTCGCCAATATTGATGGATGGAGCATTTCTGACATCCTGCCCCATGATGTTCGTTTTCTTGAGGCTGATGGTTAGGCCAAATTCATTGCAGGCAGACGCAAACCTGTCGATGAGACTCTGCAGGCATTCTTCAGTGTGAGATGTTAAAGCAGCATCGTCAGCAAAGAGGAGTTCTCTGATGAGGACTTTCCGTACTTTGGACTTCGCTCTTAGACGGGCAAGGTTGAACAACCTGCCCCCTGATCTTGTGTGGAGGAAAATTCCTTCTTCAGAGGATTTGAACGCATGTGAAAGCAGCAGGGAGAAGAAAATCCCAAAAAGTGTGGGTGCGAGAACACAGCCCTGTTTCACACCACTCAGGATAGGAAAGGGCTCTGATGAGGAGCCACCATGTTGAATTGTGCCTTTCATATTGTCATGGAATGAGGTGATGATACTTAGTAGCTTTGGTGGACATCCGATCTTTTCTAGTAGTCTGAAGAGACCACGTCTGCTGACGAGGTCAAAGGCTTTGGTGAGATCAATGAAAGCAATGTAGAGGGGCATCTGTTGTTCACGGCATTTCTCCTGTATCTGACGAAGGGAGAACAGCATGTCAATAGTCGATCTCTCTGCACGAAAGCCACACTGTGCCTCAGGGTAGACGCGCTCGGCCAGCTTCTGGAGCCTGTTCAGAGCGACTCGAGCAAAGACTTTCCCCACTATGCTGAGCAGGGAGATTCCACGGTAGTTGTTGCAGTCACCGCGGTCACCTTTGTTTTTATAGAGGGTGATGATGTTGGCATCGCGCATGTCCTGGGGTACTGCTCCCTCGTCCCAGCACAGGCATAGCAGTTCATGTAGTGCTGAGAGTATAGCAGGCTTGGCACTCTTGATTATTTCAGGGGTAATGCTGTCCTTCCCAGGGGCTTTTCCGCTGGCTAGGGAATCAATGGCATCACTGAGTTCCGATTTGGTTGGCTGTATGTCCAGCTCATCCATGACTGGTAGAGGCTGGGCTGCATTGAGGGCAGTCTCAGTGACAGCATTCTCCCTGGAGTACAGTTCTAGGTAGTGCTCAACCCAGCGGTCCATCTGTTTGCGTTGGTCAGTGATTATGTCCCCCGATTTAGATTTGAGGGGGGTGATCTTCTTGATGGTTGGCCCAAGAGCTCTCTTCATGCCATCATACATTCCTCTGATGTTTCCGGTGTCTGAGGCCAGCTGAATATGACTGCATAGGTGTTGCCAGTAGTCGTTTGCGCAACGCCTAGCTGTTCTTTGTGCAGTACTTCTGGCTGCTTTAAGTGCTGCGGATGTTAAATCGCTGGGGGCTTTCTTGTAGTTCAAAAGTGCAATGCGCTTAGCGGCTATGACCGACCACTCCCTGGTGTGCAGCAAGGTTAGACTCAGACCAAAGAAGTTGCATCATTCCAAGCAGAAGGGCCACCCGCGCATCAACACGAGCAGAATTTCTCACCCACAGCTGTTACAAAAATTTCTAAATTCACTTGTAACAGCCCTTCAAAACACTCCCACAGGGGATGCTGAGACCAAGTGGGCCCACATCAGAGACGCCATCTATGAGTCAGCTTTGACCACCTACGGCAAAAGTGCGAAGAGAAATGCAGACTGGTTTCAATCTCATAATGAAGAGCTGGAATTTAAATGTACAGGTCAAAATTAAAATGGTTACCTGTTTTGGGGTCATTGGAAGTGACTAACCAGTTAATCCTATATTAGCAAATTACCAAGCTCATTATACAATCTGAAAAGGTCTTATTACATTCCTTATAGCTGATGCCACTAATTATCTATACTGTGCTGTTCATACTCTTTTAAGGACCTTGGATGATGTAAGATCACCGCTACTTTGGCACTGGAGTTCTTATCTGTTTGGACTGTGCGCATCTCAACAATGGTCTAAAAAGGGCAGAGGAACTCACTGTAACTAATTAACTGGAATCCAGATTATTCCCTACAGCAATGCCATCTAAGTGTTTGAAGCAGACTGAAAGGAGCAGTGTTATAGAGCCGAGGCTGATATGTAATTTACAATAACAGCACTCCTTTTTGAAGTGTATATACTTCAGTGAAGATTAAATTCCTTCTTGTCTTTACAATGATAATGTTCATTCGTTGAATGTATGTGCTGAGCCTCTCAGCAGCCAAATTGTGAACTTTCAGCTCATTGATGATTCTAAATGTGAACACAATATTGAGATTGACAACTGATCACTATTTTAGGATCAAGTTCAGAGACAGTAAGGCCTTCCTATAAGGTTCAACAAAAAATGGAAATATTATGATTCTTTCTTTGGTGTGATTCAATATTGAAACAATGGAGTAAATTTTAACTGGGATCATGTCTGTGGTAGGCGAAGGTGCAGGGCAGGAGGGAAACCTCTGGGCCTCATTTGGATAAAGCATGACAGACTCCTGCTCTAACCGGTGGGATCAAAAATCGGGTCGGGGTTCCGAAGAAGATAGGGTCACAAGGGAGGTACCCCGGTTGTAAAGTTAATGCTGGGGAAGCACTCCTGCTCCTCCTGAGCCTCAAGGATTCCACAGAAAAGTGACATATTTCAACGTATCTTGGCCTCTTTTGGCCGCTACACAATATTTGGCAAGGTGCGGCTGTTGGATTGGCTGAGTGCCGAAGTTAAAATGCTGTTGCAGCGTTGATGATTTCATCATGCCATGACTTTTCAATGTTGAGTAGGCTCCACACCTACCTGGAGCGGGCAGTACCCCCCGTATCTGTTTTCGGGTAAGTTAAAATGGTGGGGTGTAGGAACACAGCAAGAACACTGCACAAAACATTCAACCTATCAAGCAGCCTCCTCCTGCACTGATCCTATTGGATTAGGGTTAAAATCTAATTAGATGGGTTTGTCTATTAATAAGTGAATGTATTTTGTCTGGTCCTATCCATTCATTAATTAAATATATCCCAGATCACTGAGGTTTCTGATGAATAGGGAATTTTAATTTTTGATAAAAAATTTAAATGTATGGAAAATGAATTCAACCCCAATTTTAACTAGTGGCTGGGAATCTCTCATGTTTAGCTGAATGTGAGGCCTGGACCATTTTAATTCCTAGGCCTCATTAACAAATCCAGCAGGAATGATGTCAGGGCCAGCAGGCAGGAGCCTGATGTCACTGAGGAGCAATGTTCCTGCTAAGCTGAGCGGGCAGCCTGGAGGGTACAGCACAAGCCTTGTTCCGGGATAAACACTGCACGTGTACAGCTGCAGAGTGGCCGTGAAAAAAAATTAAAGTAACAGTGCACTGAAAAAAAAATGGCTGCACACAACAGCTAAATTTTGAAGGGGCCATTATTGAGGACCCAAGGGTATAGTCCCTGGCATAAAGTTAGTGCTGGGGAGGGGGTTTGAAAGGGAGATCCAGTGCTGGGAGGGACAGTCAAGATCAGGGTTGGGGAAGGCCCAAGGACACCTTGCAGGGCTGGGTGGAGCACTCCTGCACTATTAGAATGCTCAGCTAAGTTAAATAAAAATACTTACCTTGACCTCTCCTGACAACTCTGCATCTCCCACCAGGTCTGGCTGTTAGATTTCGCTCCATGTAAGCCTCCAGATTTTCTGAGTTAAAATTACGTAGCAGTGCCAATGGCATCATTGAGATGTGACTTTTGAATGTAAAGTATCACCATCTGCCTGTGGCAGGTGGCCTGTTTTGAGGTGAGTAAAATGGCGGCGGCGGTAAATCTTTCAGGAATGCAGCACGATTCGCTCAACAGACATTTTAATAACCTGTCAGCTCTATTCATGCTGGGTAAGCTGAATCAAAATCTGGGCTGAAGTGTCAGAGCTTTTCCAATGGATCAATGAGAATATGCTCCAAGCATTGTGTTACTGAGCTGTAAGAACAGAAAAATCCACAATGTAATCAAAGATTTGTGATGAGTTAGCAAATGTCAACCAGGAGACTAATCTTCACCGGAGTTGTGGGGGGGGGGGGGGGGTGGGTGGGGAATGCGGGGCTATGAAATTGACCTTGACATTGATGAGATGGGAAGAACAACAATAGCCAAGTTCCCACACCTGATCACTATGCCATGACCCCCACTGGAATGTTCTTGTGTGTAACTGAGCTCTGCTTTCATGCCCTTTATGATGTAATACAATGTCAGCTCTGACTGTCAAACATTACACATAAAGAATGTTCACTTGGGCAAAGTACTGGAGGAATGTTGTAATCCATGAAACCATACTGTAGCGTAAGATACCAACTTTTAGAGAGGAGCCTTGGGAAAGAAGAGAAATAACAAATGGAGTACTAATTTATAATGATGCATGTCATAGCACAAAGATGTAGGATTGCTGAGCTATGAAGTAGATTGGCCTAAAGCCTGGAACTTGATTTTAAGTTTTTGGAATGCTGTGGTGCTGGAAAATAGCTGGTAGTAACATTGAGAACAACCACCATTAAAAGTAATAATGCAGCAATAAGCTGATAAAAATTATTTTAAAAGGATTATAATTTATATTTAACAACAGGGAAAACTGGCCAGGATCAGGGGTGGATCAGGATCTAGTCCTGTGTATGCCTATTGTGCATTTCTTGTGATCACAATTCTCAAGCATCAGGCTCAAATTTTGGTGTCATACTTCAAGAAAACAAATAACTGAAGATAGTCATTTGATACAGGAGCAAAAATGTCTGTAAAATTGTTCTGACCTTACCAAACATAATTTTCACAAAGGAAAAAGATGGACAGCATTGTGACATGTCTGAAGAGTATTAAAACTGTGACCTCCATTACCTACTTAATAACAGTTGGAGTTTGCTGCCGTAAAAGGGCACAACTTCTAATCAACAGTAGAACAATTTTTTGCATTACATGTTTCTTATAAAACAATGTATCCCCTAATAGGAAATTGATGGTATTGTAATTAACATGGTATGAATGCCCACATTGACTTTTGGCCTTCATTTCCTGTGTTACACTTTGACATAATAGTGTTCGAGAGGCCACAATCTACAATGGATAATTGCAGAGAAAAAAACGTTCAGGAAACCATTTTTAGAACAGCAGAAGGAATCAGCATTTACTTCTTTTGCATAAAACATGACATTTTTAGGCCATTTTCCTGAACAAATTATTTTTAGGTTACTGGATTCAAGGGATAGCTCACAGCATGTCACAAACAAAACTTTACGAAATGTCAAATTTCAAATGTAATATTTTACATGCTATAATATATTCTAAAAGGTGACAGTTACCATCTTGCTTCATTTATTGAGTGAAGGGTGGTAATTGTGGAGGCTCTGGCCACAATCTTCCAATCCTCCTTGGATATAGAGGGGTGTCAGAGGATACGAGGTTTGCAAATGTTAGACTCCAGTTCAAAAAAGGGGTGAGGAATAAACCCAACAATTGCAGGCCAGTCAGTGGGGGAACTTGCAAAGAAAGTAACTCAGGACAAAATGAATTGGCACTTGGAAAAGTATGGGCTAATAAATGAAAGTCAGCCCAGATTTGCTCAAGGCAAATTATGGTTAACTAATTTGATTGAGTTCTTTGATGAAGTAAGGAGATAATGGTAGTGTGGTTGATGTATATGAACTTTCAAAAGGCCTTTGCTAAAGTGCAACATAATAGATTTCTTAGCAAAATTAAAGCCATTAGATTAAAGGGATAATGGCAGCATGGATACAAATTGGTTAAAGGTCAGAAAGCAGAAACTAATGGTGAAGGGTTGTTTTTCAGACTGGAGGGAAGTATACCTTGTTTCCCAATGGTCAGTATTAGGACCACTCCTAATGACCTAGATATACAGGGCATAATTTTGAAGTTGGCAGAGAATACAAAACTCAGAAGTGTAGTAAACAGCGAGGAGGATAGTAACAGACTTCAGGAGGGTATAGACAGGCTGGTGAGATGGGCAGACAAATGGCAGATGAAATTTAACACAGAGAAGTGTGAAGTGACACATTTTGGTAGGAAGAATAAGGAAAGATAATTTTAACTAAATGGTACAATTTTAAATGAGGTACAGGAACATAACTACCTGTGTGTATCTGTAGATGAATCTTTGAAGGTGGTAGGACAAGGTGAGAAGACTGTTTCGTAAAAAAAAAAGCATAAGGGATCCTTAGCTTTACTAATCGAGGCATTGGCTGCAAAATTCAGCCCTATAGTACCTGTATTTTGAGAGCTACAGGTGCTGTTTTGGTTGCAAAGTGGAGTCTGCACTATTGATGCCGGCTGCGCCAGATGACATTTTGGTGTGGGTGTTAGCGCAGGCATAAGGAGCATGCACTAGAAGTGTGCGGAGTAGGGAGATAGTGATATCAGTTAACATGTGACACTGGATTTGACACCAGCGCTGCCATTTTCAAGCTCGTCCATTCAGCAACAGGAAGGACACCCCATCAGTGCAAATGAAAGGGATCATCAACAACTTGCAGGTTAGTAACTAATTCTACAGGCTATGTCTGAGTTTGTAGAAGTGCTGTGAATTTTCTACTGCTGGTTAAAGTTCATGAAGTTGACAGGGAATAGATAGGGCTGTAGGAGGGCTTTAAACTAAATAGTGGGGGTGGGGGGAGGGTTCAGGTGAGGGGAAATTTAGAAAGTTAACGAGAAAGGACAAGGCAATAGTGCAGGCTAGCAATATGGGTACTGATAACCAGAGTGTGACAGGAAGGAACAGAGTGTACAGACATAAGAGTGCACCAGCAAATAAGGTCAGAGTAGGGAAAAATGGTAAAAAGACAGAATTAAATGCTCTTTATCTGAATACATGCAGCATTCGTAATAAGATGGATGAATTGAACCACAAATAGTAGGTTCAATCGAGGCATTCAAGAGGGAATTTAATTGTTATCTGAAAAAGAAGAATGTGCAGGGCTAAGTGGAGAAGGTCAGAGAGTGGCGCTGGGTAAATTGCTCTTTCGGAGAGCCAGTGCAGACATGATGGGCTGAATGGCCTCCTTCTGTGCTGAACCAATTCTGTGATTCTCAAATGGGTATGATACGATAGCTATTACAGAGATGTGGTTGCAAGGTGACCATGGCTGAGAACTAAATATTCAAGGGTATTTGACATTTCAGAAGGATAGAAAGAATGGAATGGGAAGTGAGGCAGCACTGTTAATAAAGGATAAGATCAGTACAGTGGTGAGAAATGATCTTGGATCCAAGGATCAAGATGTCAAATCAGTTTGGGTGGAGATAAAAAAATAGCAAAGGAAAGAAGTCACAGGTGGGAGTAATTTATAGGCCCCCAACAGTAGCTACACTGTAGGACAAAATATAAATCAAGAAATAATGGGGGGCTTGTAGGAAAGGTACTGAAATAATCATGGGATATTTTAATCTTCATATAGATTGGACTAATCAAATTGCAAAGGTAGCCTGGAGGATGAGTTCATAGACTGTATTAGGGACAGTTTCTTAGAATAATACATTCTGGAACCAACCCGGGAGCAGGCTATTTTAGACCTGATAATGTGCAATGAGACAGGATTAATAAATGACCTCATAGTAAAGGATCCTCTCAGCAAGAGTGATCATAACATGTTAGAATTTCACATTCTGTTTGGAGGTGCAAAGTTTGCATTTTCAACTTAAAGGCAATTACAAGGGTATGAAGACAGAGTTGGCTAAAGTGCAATGAAAATAAGTTAGACAGTAAGAGAGTAGAGAAGCAGTGACAGACATTTAAGGAGATATTTCGTAACTCGAAACAAAGATATATTCCATTGAGAAAGAAAGACTCTGTGAGAATGATGCACCATCCATGGCAAACTAAGTAAGTTAAGGATGGTATCAAATTGAAAGAAAAGGCATACAATGCTGCAAAGATTAGTGGTAGGCCAGAAGATTGGGAACATTTTAGAAACCATATATTAGCATGGTTAGAGGATTGGCTAACAAACAGGAAACAGAGAGTCAGGATAAATGGGGCATTTTCAGGTTGACAAAATTGTAACTAGTGGAGTACCACAGGGATCAATGCTGGGGCCTTCACAATTTATGATCTATATTAATGACTTGGATGAAGGGACCATGTGCATTATAGCCAAATTTGTGAATGATACAAAGATAGGTAGGAAAGCAAGTTGTGACGACAATACAAAGGATTGAATTTTATGAGCCCTCCGACGTCGGGGGTCATGGTGGGGTGGGGGTCCTGGAAAATTCTTCTGGGAGAGGCCCGCCACGAGCTCCAAAGCCAAGAAGGCCCCGCTGCATTTTACTGGCGGTGGCGAGGCCTCGGTGCAGCACCACCCCACACCCCACCCCCCCCCACTCCCCCACTGCCAAATGTTGTGGCCTTCATTTTAATACTCAAGACTAAAGTAAAACCATAGAAAAATTACAGCACAGAAGGAGGCCATTCAGCCCATCATGTCCATGCCAGCTGAAAAGACTAGCCGCCCTATTTAATTCCACCTTCCAGCACCTAGTCCATAGCCTTGCAGGTTGCAGCACTTCAGGTGCAGGTCCAAGTACCTTATAAATGAGTTGAGGGTTTCTGCCTCCACCACTGTTCCTGGCAGTGAATTCCAGATACCCACCACCCTCTGGATGAAAAAGTTTTTCCTCTGTCCCCTCTAATCCTTCTACCGATCACCTTAAATCTGTGCCCCCTGGTAATTGACTTCTCCTCTAGGGGAAACAGGTCCTTCCTGTCTACTGTATCTAGGCCTCTCATAATTTCATGCACCTCAATTAAGTCACCACTCAGCCGCCTCTGTTCGAAGGAAAACAACCCTAGCCTATCCAATCTTTCCTCATAGCTGCAACTTTCAAGCCCTGGCAACATTCTTGTAAATCTCCTCTGTACTCTCTCCAGAGAAATTATGTCCTTCCCGTAATGTAGTGACCTGAACTATATGCAATACTCCAGCTGTGGCCTAACCAGCATTTTCTACAGTTCCAGCATTACATCCCTGCTTTTGTATTCTATACCTCGGCCAATAAAGGAAAGCATTCCATATGCCTTCTTCACTACTCCATCTCTATTACACACCATCCTGTCTTAGAACTATATCGCTGTTCCTTCACTGTCGCTGGGTCAAAATCCTGGAACTCCCTTCTTAACAGCACTGTGGGTGTACCTACCCCACATGGACTGCAGCGGTTCAAGAAGGCAGCTCTCCACCACCTTCTTGAGGGCAATTAGGGATGGGCAATAAATGCTGGCCTGGCCAGCGACACCCACATCCCATGAATAAATTTAAAAAAACTTGTCCTGCCACCTTCAGGAACTTGTGGAAATACACTCCAAGGTCTCTCACTTCTTCTACCCCTCTCAATATCTTCCTGTTTGTTGTGTATTCCCTTGCTTTGTTTGTCCTCCCCAAATGAATTACCTAACACTTCTTTGGTTTGAATTCCATTTGCCACTTTTCTGCCCACTCAACAAAACCATTGATATCATTCTGGAGTCTACAGCTCTCCTCTTCATTACCAACTATATGGCCAATGTTTGTATCATCAGCAAATTTTCCAATTATGCCTCCCACATTTAAGTCCAAATCATTAATATATACCACAAACAGCAAGAGACCCAACACTGAGCCCTGTGGAACACCACTGGAAACCGCTTTCCATTCGCAAAAACATCCATCGACTGCTACCCTTTGTTTCCTGTCACTGAGCCCATTTTGGATCCAACCTGCCAAATTCCCCCGTATCCCATGGGCTTTCAGTTTGCTATGCGAAACCTTGTCAAGTGCCTTACTAAAATCCATGTAGACCACATCCATTGCACTACGCTCATCAATCCTCCCTGTTACTTCCTCAAAAAATTCAATCAAGTTAGTAAGACATGACCTTCCTTTAACAAATCCATGCTGACTATCCCTGATTAATCTGTGCCTTTCTAAGTGGCGGTTTATCCTGTCCCTCAGAATTGATTCTAATAATTTACCCACCACTGAGGTCAGACTGACCGGCCTATAATTATTGGGTCTATCCCTCGCATCCTTTTTGAACAATGGTATATAACATTTGCAGGCCTCCAATCCTCTGGAACCTTGCCCGTATCCAGTGAGAATTTGAAGATGATCCTCAGCGCATCCGTTATTTCCTCCCTGGCTTCCTTTAACAATCTGGGATGTTATCCATCCGCCCCTGGCGATTTATCCACTTTCAAGGATGTCAGACCCTCTCGTACTTCCTCTCTCATTATGCTTATCATATCTAATATTTCACACTCTTCCTCTTTAACTTTGTGAAGACAGAGACAAAAAAACTCATTAAGAACCCTGCCCACATCTTCTGCATCCATGCATACGTTGATTTGTACATCTTACTTCACCCCTGCACTTTCTATACTCCTCTAGGCTTTCTAAAGTATTACGTTTTTTGTGATCTTTTTAAGCTTTCTTTTTCTGCTTTAACTTACCCTGCATGCTTCTAGATAACAAGAAGGCTCTAGATTTGGCTGTACCATGCCTACACTGTGCCTGTAATATCTCACTTTTGAATGCCTCCCACTGGTTTACCACTGATCCAGTCCAATTTCACCAGGTCACCTCTCAGCTTCATAAAATTTGCCTTCCCCCAATTTAGAACTTTTACTCCTGTTTTATCCTTGTCCTTTTTCATGATTATGCTAAAACTAACTGTATTATGGTCACTATCTCCAAAATGGTCACCCACTGTTACTTCATCCACTTGCCCAGCTTCATTACCAAAGACTAAATCTAGAATTGCGCCCCCTCTCATTGGGCTTGTTACATGCTGGCTAAAAAAGTTCTCCTGAATGCAGTTCAAGAATTTTGTGCCCTCTGTGCCCTTCACACTGTTTGTATCCCAGTTAATATTGAGGTAGTTGAAATTCCCAACTATAATTGCCCTATAGTTTTTGCACTCAGAAATTTGCCTACATATTTGTTCTTCTATTTCCCTCTGTCTATTTGGGGGTCTATAGTACACTCCGAGTAGTGTGGCTGCCCCTTTTTTATTTCTGAGCTCCATCCATATGGCCTCATTTGATGATTCATTTCGCATATCATCCCTCCTCAAAGCTGTTATCGATTCCTTCAATAATAATTCTACACCACCTCCTTTTTTATCCCCTCTCTATCTCACCTGAAAACTCTATATCCAGGGATGTTGAGCTGCCATTCTTGCCCCTCTTTAAGCCATATTTCCATTATAGCAATGACATTGTGTTGCTATGTGTCGATCTGTCAATCAGTTAATCGGCTTTATTTGCTATACTCGTTGCATTTAAATAAATACCCTTTAACACTGCCAAATTCCTATGCTGCACACTTTTTAACCTTTGCTTCTTCTGTCTTTCAGAGTCGCTCGCTAATTTTCTGCCTCCCATTCCCTGCCCTGAAATTGTGCTAAGACTGCGCTCTTGTTCCCATCCCCCGGCCAAACTAGTTTAAACCATGCCCAACAGCACTAGCAAACCTACCTGCAAGGATATTTGTCCCAGTCCTGTTCAGGTGTAGACCATCCAGCTTGTACAGGTCCTACCTTCCCCAGAACTGGTCCCAATGCCCCAGAAATCTGAAGCCTTTCCTCCTGCATCATTCCTCCAGCCACGTATTCATCTGGTGTATTCTCCTATTTCTATACTCACTGGCACGTGGCCTTGGGAGTAATCCGGAGATTACTAACTTTGAGGTCCTGCTTGCTAAACTCTTTCTTAACTCCCTAAAAGCCTGCAGGACCTCATCCCTCTTTCTTCCTATATTGTTGGTACCAATGTGGACCACGACCTCTGGCTGTGCACCCTCGCCCTCCAGAATGCTCTGTAGCTGCTCGGTGATACCATCCTGAATCATGTCTGTGACCACAGAAACACCTGTCTGTTCCCCTAACTATAGAATCCCCTACCACTATTGCTCTCTTGTCTTTTCTCCTGCCTCCCTGCACAGCTGAGCCATCCATGGTGCTCTGGTCATGACTCTCGCTGCGCTCTCCAGACGAACTCTCTCTTCCATCGGTGCTCAGAACTGAATACCGGTTAGAAAGTGGGATGGCCTCTGAGGACTCCTGCACTACCTGTCTTGACCTCCTTGAGTATCTGGCAGCCACCCAGTCCCTCTCTGCCTGTACTCTCTTAAGCTCTGGGGTGACTATCTCCTGAAACGTGCTATCCACGTAGTTCTGTGCCTCGCAGATGCGCCACATTGACTCCAGCCGCTGCTCGAGTTCCGAAACCCAGAACTCAAACTTCTGCAGCCGGTGACACATCGGCAGATGTGTTTGTCAAGGACACATGGTGCGTCCACGACTTCCCACATGCCACAGGAGGCACATTCTGCTTGGCCGAGCTGCCCTGCCATTACTTAGCTTGACAAACTAATTATTATTGATGTAATAAGTGGAATAACTTACCAGTTACTTGCCAATCAGCTTCTTCCCCTGTACCATGGAGGCTGAAAAGGCAGAAAAGAAAAAGACTGCAAAGAGCACTTCCTTCCCCTAGTCAGGAAAATCCCAAACACACAACTCACAGCCTTACACTGTGTCCAATTAACACTTTCCAATTAGTAATTACTAATAAATTACACTTGTTACGACCAGGTGACAAAGGCGTCCAGGGGTCCCTCTCCGGTCTTACTGTAACAGGGTTTAATTTTAAACACATCGTGTTTCGAGCTCCCCTTTGGTGAATCCTTGTTCACCACTTTCCAATTATAAGGCAAAGAAATGAGCACAAACAGGCTTTCTTAGGTTTAAAGAAGAAAAGTGAAATTTATTAAACTTAAAACCCTAATTTGATTAACACCTATGGATAGACACCGTGCCCCACGCCAGAATGCATACACGATATGCACATGCAAATAGGGACAGAAAAGAGCAGAAGAAAAAATAAGGTAGAAAGGTTTGAGGCAGTATCTGAAGAGTTGTTACAGTTCGTCAAGCTCACTGTAGAGTCCTTGCTTGTAAGTAATTCTTGCTTTTCGTTGGGGCCCAGTATTCCTCTTAAACCTTATTCACTGTAGGAGACTTTTCTCTCTTGGGGTTCATGTGTCTTCAATGGATTCCAAAGCTGGTGAGAAAGAGATGGGAGCAGACAGGAGAGGCTCTTTGCAATCCAGGAGTCAAGAGCTTTCTGTCTTCAAACACTGTTTCTCCAATTTAAAACTCTCAGTTCAAACTCTACAACAGCCAGTTAGTCATGTGACTAAACTGGTCTGACCACGTCTGTTCTGTGTACTAGGAGCTGTGGTTAGCTCCTTTGTTCCAAGTGTCTGTTAACATGAAAAAATGTCCTTCCAGCCAGGGGCCTGCAACCCCTTGTAATAGGCCTTCTCTTCTTCCCAGCAACAATTTGAAATTTAATGTCCATGTGGTGAAATTAATGTGCTTCATTCTTGGCGGGTGGGAACCTGCATGACACCTCCACACCCAGGGGAATGAAATGCGATTTGAGGCAAGGTGCATTTCATTAAAAGGGTTGAGAGAAAAATAAGATACAGAAAACCATGCATTTCTCTCATTCATAAATCCCAAAGCTTATTATATCTGTCTTTTATTGGTGCCAGAGCTGATTTTAATTTCCCCTTTTTGGCATCCGAGTAATCATGTGGTTCTTTGGGGAATTTTTTCTTCAGTTTGCTCATTTCCATGGCTGCCAAGAGTCTTTGTTCCTGCTGAGGTAATTTTTTTCCCAGGTGAGTTAGTAGTGGGTGGGTCTATCCTGAACTCTCTTTCAGTGCTTTGCTGAGTCATGCAAAGGCTATTGACTTCAGGGATGGGTGCTTCCCTTTACCTCTGATTGTTAGGGAGGATTCTTTGTTAATCTCCCTTTTGTTTTCTGGGACACTCCTACCTGCAGGTATTAGTGCAGACCCTGGTTTTTCTGCCCCCTAGAGGTCTTGCTTTGTCTCTACAGGTTCCTGTAAATACTGTTAACAACTCTGGTGGGCTGCTTCTACAGTCTGCATTTATGGAGGAGGATGTGAGGTCCAACTTTTCACATTTTTTAGGGTTGGCTGACTGGACATTAGGGGTTTTCATCTGGGATTCCTCCCAGATGTCCTTTAACCTAGCCTCTAGATCACTTTTTCCCCTTCTCTTTCGAAACTTTTGCCGTCCGTGTTCCTGCCTGTCCCCTTTTGTTCTTGGTGGGGGTCCCTTGCAGTTAATCAGCCCTCTGCTGGAGAGTCCTCCAAATACCGATACAGGACTTAGGGGTGTAGGTTTCACTGTACGTTGCGGTTTCCCCTCAACCTGGCACATGTAGCAACTCTTGCAGTACTTCACCACATCTTTGTGGAGCTTTGGCCAGTCAAACTGCTGCCTTATGCAGGCTTTGGTTTTTCGTATAACGGCATGTACAGCCATTGTAGTCTTGTGGGCAGTTTTTAATATTTCTCTCCAGTACCTCTGTGGCACCACTAACTGGTGAACTACTGTCCACTCCTTGCTCTCAGATCTGTGAGGAGAACTCCATTTCCTCATCATTACCTCATTCTTTAAATAGTAGCAATCAGGGACTCCCTCTGCTTCACCCTTGGACTGGGCAGCCTATGCTAACTTTTGCAATACTGGGTTGGCTCGCTGAGCCTCAGCTAGGGAAAATGCATATAATTCATTTCCTGGGTCTCCTAACTTTCCAAAGAAAGTCTCAGACAGGCAGACCTCATGGTCATCTGCCTGCAGTTCCAGTGCAGTCTCCTCTGGGGTAGCTGGTTTGATCATGGCCTGATCCACTACACATTCAGGGAAACTGCAGGGGACCGTTTCCTGCCACTGCTCTGTCTCTCTGACCTCCTGTGGTCTTTTTTTCACTATTGGGGGGGCTACCACCTTCGCCCCTGACAGATCATTACCCACTTTAGTTTTTCACTTTAGTTTCCAGCAGTCAGCTTTTAAATGCCCTGCTTTGTTACAATGGAAGCACACAGGTCTCCGGGTCTCACTTTTGCTCACAGCACCTTCCTGTTTGGCTGGAGGAGGGCTCCCTGTGTCTCCTGCTTTCCTTTGTCTTCCAGGACTGTCTGGGCTTCTATCACCTTCCCACCCTTTGTCCTTTTCAGATTTGTGGGGGTGATTAAGAAAGGTTCTCCCCTAGGAAACCAACTTATAAATTAAAACAAACTCATCGGCCAGAATGGCCATTTGCCGGGCTCTATGGACCCTCTGCTCCTCGACATGGGTCTTTTTTGAGAATGGGAGAGAAATTTTAAATTTCTCTAACAGGATTACTTCTCTGAAAGTCTCATTGCTGAACTGTATTTTTAAAGCCCTCAGCCACTGGTCAAAAGGCAGCTGCTTACGTCTTTCAAACTCCAGATATGTTTGATTAGCTTGCTTCTTGAGGGTTCTAAACTTTTGGTGATAGGCTTCGGGCATTAATTAATATGCCCCATGGATAGCATTTTTGGTCAGTTCATAATTTGATGAACTCTCATCTGGCAACAGGGAATAAACCACATGGGCTTTTCCAGTTAGCTTGCTTTGCAGTAACAGAGACCAGGTCTCAGCTGGCCATTTTAGCTGCCTTGCCAGTTTCTCAAAAGACACAAAAAATCCTTCCACATCTTCCTCATTGAATTTTGGGATTAGATGGGGTAGTTTTAATAATTCTGTAACCCGCCCTGAATTGCACTCCTCCATATTAGCCATGCTTTCACTGGGGTTACTCTGTCATCCCCCAGTTAACTCAAGCTGCTTCAACTCTCTTTCTTTGCATTCTTTCTGGAATATTCTTTCTCTCTCTCTCTCTCTCCTCTCTCTCTTGTTCCTTCTCCTGTCTTTCTCTCTCTCCTCTCTCTCTCGTTCCTTCTCCTGTCTTTTTTTCTCTCTCACCTCTCTCTCTTTTTCTTCATGTTCCTTCTGGAAGGCTCTCTCAGTTAGTCATGTGACGAAACTCGTCTGACCACATCTGTTCTGTGTATTGGGAGCAGGGATTAGTTCCTTTGTTCCAAGCAGTGTCTGTTAACATGAAAAAATGTCCTTCCAGCCAGGGGCCTGCAACCCCTTGTAATAGACCTTCTCTTCTTCCCAGCAGCAATTTGAAATTTAATGTCCATGTGGCAAAATTAATGTGCCTCATTCTTAGAGAGATACAGCACTGAAACAGGCCCTTTGAGTCTGTGCCGACCATCAACCACCCATTTATACTAATCCTACATTAATTCCATACCACATTCCCTCCTACATTAATCCTATATTCCCTACCACCTACCGACACAAGGGGTAATTTACAATGGCCAATTTACCTATCAACCTGCAAGTCTTTGGCAGTGGGAGGAAACCAGAGTACCTGGCAGAAACCCATACACAGGGAGAACTTGCAAACTCCACACAGGCACTACCCAGAACTGAACCCAGGTCGCTGAAGCTGTGAGGCTGCGGTGCTAACCACTGCGCCACTGTGCCGCCCTTGGCAGGTGGGGCCCTACATGACACACTAATTTTAAAAACTTGGTAGTACTAACCTTATCACTAACAAGGAAGAATTTGAGGGGTTTTTTTAAAAGAACTTTTTTCTCTGAATTTTTAAAAGCTATTTACAGGTAATAACAGCTGTTACTTACCAACCTATCAGCTTATAGATTTCCTGTGATGTCACTGTTAGTTTTTTTCACTTGTCATGAAGACCTCACCTGCCACGAATGAGGCATATTAATTTTGTCATATGAAACATTAATTTTAAACAGTTGCTGGACTGAAGAGATGACTTGTTTAAAGAGATCAGCAGTGGCTAGAAAATTTTCATTCTAAGAGACAGTTGTCTGGGAAAAGACAATGGAACTGCTCCCTGATCCAATTAACCCAAATGGATTTTGATCACCAGACCTTCCATCCACCCCCGCAACAACGCCCCCCTCCACCCCACCCCACCCATGCACTGAGGGTGTCTGCTAAGATGAAGAATCCACAAAAAACGCAGAAGAGTTCGTTGAAAAACTTAATCACATGACTAACCTGCTGGCCAACTTGGAGGTTTGAATTGTACTCACAGGACAGTTTGAATACAGAGACTGCTTTGAAGACAACAGAGAAGGAAGGACTCTCTCCCTGGCTCTCTCTCTCTCATGAATTTCCAAATCCACTGAAGCCACTTAAACCTCAAGAGAGAAAGCTCCTACATTGAAACAAGTTTGAAAGCGTGCACTGGGCACCAACGAAAAGGCAAGATTTAACTGCAATCAAAGACTCTACATTGAACTCAAAGGGCAGTAAATGCTATTGCTTCAAACTTTTCCCCTTTATTCTTGCTCCTTTTCTGCCTCTATCTGCGTGTATGTTTATCGCGTATGCATACTAGCCTGGTCGCGTCACGTATTTGTAGTAGCTTTAATCGAATTAGTGTTTTAAGGTGAATAAACTTACACCTTTCTTGTTTAAATCTAAGAAAACCTGTCTGGTAAATGACCTAAAGTTATTGCTTCAAACTTTTCCCCTTTATGCTTGCTCCTTTTCTGCCTCTAGGCAATGGCTAGCATTTAAAGAGCGCATGGATGAATTACAACAATTGTTCATTCCTGTCTGGCGCAAAAATAAAACAGGAAGGGTGGCTCAACCGTGGCTTACAAAAGAAATTCAGGATAGTATTAAATCCAAGGAGGAGAAATATAAAATGGCCGGAACAAGCAGCAAACCTGAGGATTGGGAGCAGTTTAGAATTCAGCAAAGGAGGACAAAGGGATTGATTAAGAAGGGGAAAATAGAGTATGAGAGTAAGTTTACAGAGAACATAAAAACTGACTGTAAAAGCTTCTATAAATATGTGAAGAGAAAAAGATTAGTGAAGACAAATGTGGGTCCCTTACAGTCAAGCAGCAGAATTTATAATGGGAACAAAGAAATAGCAAACCAATTAAATACATACTTTGGTTCTGTCTTCACAAAGGAGGACACAAATTACCTCCCAGAAATGTTGGGGAACATAGGGTCTAGTGAGAAGGAGGAACTGTATGAAATCAGTATTAGTAGGGAAATGGTGTTAGGGAAATTGATGGGATTGAAGGCCGATAAATCCCCAGGGCCTGATAATCGACATCCCAGAGTACTTAAGGAAGTGGCCCGAGAAATAATAGATGCAATGCTGGTCATTTTTCAAAATTCTATAGACTCTGGAACTATTTAAAAAAGGAGGTAGAGAGAAAACAGGGAATTATAGACCGTTAGCCTGACAGCAGTAGTGGGGAAAATGCTAGAGTCCATTATTTTTAGATTAGAGATACAGCACTGAAACAGGCCCTTTGGCCCACCGAGTCTGTGCCGAACATCAACCACCCATTTAGACTAATCCTACACTAATCCCATATTCCCACCAAACATCCCCACCTGTCCCTATATTTCCCTACCACCTATCTATACTAGTGACAATTTATAATGGCCAATTTACCTATCAACCTGCAAGTCTTTTGGCAGGAAACCGGAGCACCCGGAGAAAACCCACGCAGACACAGGGAGAACTTGCAAACTCCACACAGGCAGTACCCGGAATCGAACCCGGGTTCCTGGAGCTGTGAGGCTGCGGTGCTAACCACTGCGCCACTGTGCCGCCCACATTATAAAAGATGTAATAGCAGAGCACTTGGAAAACAATGACAGGATCGGACAAAGTCAACGAAAGGAAAATCATGCTTGACAAATCTACTGGAATTTTTTGAGGATGTAATAGTAGAATAGATAAGGGAGAAACAGGGTTAGAAGCAGACTCCAATAGGGTATTGTTCGCAAAGATACAATTGGAACAAAGGAAACTTGAATTAGAAGAAAGGGAAAGAGAAAGAGAGAGACAGGAGAGAGAGAAAGAAAGAGCATTCCAGAAAGAATGCAAAGGAGTGCTGAAGTGGCTTGAGTTAACTAGGGGGCGACAGAGTAACCTCAGTGAAAGCATGGCCAATATGGAGGAGCGTAAGTCAGGGCTGGGTACAGAATTGTTAAAACTATCTCAAGTAATCCCAAAATTCAATGAGGAAGATGTGGAAGTGTTTTTTGTGTCCTTTGAGAAACTGGAAAGGCAGCTAAAATGGCCAGCTGAGACATGGCCTCTTTTATTACAAAGCAAGCTAACTGGAAAAGTCCATGAGTTTTATTCCCTGTTACCAGATGAGAGTTCATCAAATGATGACTTAGCCAAAAATGCTATCCTCGGGGCATATGAATTAGTGCCCGAAGCCTATCACCAAAAGTTTAGAACCCTCAAGAAGCAAGCTAATCAAACTTATCTGGAGTTTGAGAGAAGTAAGCAGCTGCCTTTTGACCAGTGGTTGAGGGCTCTTAAAGTGCAGCCCAGCTATGAAAATCTCAGAGAGGTAATTTTGCTAGAGGAAATTAAAACTCTCTCCCACTCTCCATAAAGACACATGTAGAGGAACAGAAAGTTCATAGAGCCTTGCAAGCTGCAGTTCTGGCAGATGAGTTTTCTCTCATTTATAAGTTGGTTCCCTGGGGGAAACCTTTCCTAATCACTCCCAAAATTCGAAAAGGACAAAGGGTGGGAAGGTGATAGAAGCCCAAGCAGTCCCGGGAGGGGGCCCTCCTCCAGCCAAAAAGGATAGTGTTGTAAGTAGGAGTGAGACCTGGAGACCTGTGTGCTTCCATTGTAATAAAGCAGGTCATCGAAGAGCTGACTGCTGGAAACCAAGGGGAAAGCCTATCGGGTTAATCAGAACACAACCGCTCAGTGAAAGAGAAGGGACCCTGATGGAAAGCACAGCAGAACAAGCTGTGGCTTTAACTGCAGCAGTTGTAAGACCCAGAAAGCATACTGCTGTGAGTACAGGTGAATTTAATAGGATTCCTGAAGGTTATCAGGATTTTGTATCTAAAGGGAGAGTAACCCCATACACCTCAAGTGGGGCAAGCTAGCCCATAGTACTTCTCAGGGACATGGGCCACTAGATCCCTTTTACTGGGAAAAGGCATGACCTTTCCCTCAGAGAGTGCAGTAAACACCAGAATGGTGGTGAATGGTATTGGAGGACAGTGTACGCCTGTGGCTTTACATCGGGTGCACTTGGACCTAGTTTCGGGACCGGTGACCGTAGGGATTGTCCCTAGTTTGCCTGTGGATGGGGTTACCTGCTCCTAGGTAATGATCTGGCAGAGGCGAAGGTGGTAGCTTCCCTAGTAGTGAAAGAGAGACCGCAGGAGGTCAGAGAGACAGGGCAGTGGCAGGAGATGGTCCCCTGCAGTTTCCTGAATGTGTAGGGAATGGGGCCATGATCAAACCAGCTCCCCCAGAGGAGACTGAATTGACACTGCAGGCAAATGACCAAGAGGTCTGTCTGTCTGAGACTTTCTTTGGAAAGTTAGAAGAACCAGGGAATGAGTTAAATGAATCTTGGAAATACTCAGCAGGTCTGGTAGCATCTGTGGAGAGAAAAGCAGAGTTAATGTTTCAGGTCAGTGACCCTTAACTCTGCTTCTCTCTCATAGATGCTGGCAGACCTGCTGAGTATTTCCATCATTTCTTGTTTTTATTTC
The DNA here is from genome assembly GCF_036365525.1 of Heterodontus francisci. NCBI lineage: Eukaryota > Metazoa > Chordata > Chondrichthyes > Heterodontiformes > Heterodontidae > Heterodontus > Heterodontus francisci. The sequence continues at coordinate 72,073,758 of NC_090380.1, forward strand.
AGATTTCCAGCATCTGCCGTATTTTGCTTTTAGTTAAATGAATCTTCCCTAGCTGAGGCACAGCGAGCTGACCCAGTACTGAGAGAGTTAGAACAGGCTGCTCAGTCTGAAATTGAAGCAGAGGGAGTCCCTAATTGATACTATCTTAAGAATGAGGTACTGATGAGGAAGTGGAGTTTTCCTCACAGACCTGAGAGCAAGGAGTGGATAATGGTTCATCAGTTAGTGGTGCCGCAGAGGTACCAGAGAGAAATATTAAGAATGGCGCATGAGATTGCAGTGGCTGTACATGTTGTATATGTAAAACCAAAGCCCGCATAAGGCCAAAACTCCACAAAGATGTGGTAGAGTACTGCAGGAGTTGCCACATGTGCCAGGTTGTGGGGAAACCCCAACCTACAGTGAAACCTGCACCCCATGTCTTGTATCAGTATTTGGAGGACCGTCCAGCAAAGGGCTGGTTAACTGCAAGGGACCCCTACCGAAAACAAAAGCTGGCAAAAGGCTACAAAGAAAAGGGGCAAAAGGGACAAAGAGAGCAGGTTAAAGAAAGTCCGGGAGGAATCCCAAATGGAAACCCCTACTCTCCAGTCAGCCAACCCCGAAATGTTTGAAAGATTAGACTCCACATCCTCCTATGTAAATGCAGATACTAGAAACACCCCACCAGGGTTGCTAACAGCATTTACAGAAACCTGCAGAGACAAAAAGATTCTGCAAGAGGGCAGAGAAACTGTGAGGGTGATGCCTCACCTAGTTGAAGTGCCACAGGGGAGTGCAGCAAAATCTGGGCAAATACCTGCAAGCAAGAGTGTCCCAGAGGACAAAGGGAAGATTAGCAAAGGAACTACCCCCACAGTCAGGAGAAAAGGGAACCAACCATCCCCTGAGGTGAAAAGCCCTTGCATAACTCATCAAAGCACTAAAAGAGAGTTCAGAATGGACACACCCACTACTGACTCTCCCGAGCAGAATTCCAACATAAGGCTAACTAAATCTAATCCTCCCTGTGCAGACCTCAACAGGAACAAAGGCACCCTAGGCAGTCATGGAAATGTACAAACTGAAAAACCTCCCCAAAAATCACGTTATTAGAATGCCAAAAAAGGCAGTAAAGCAGCACTGCTACCAAGAAAAGAAAGGCTGTCACAATTTTCAGGATTTCTGAATGAATGAGAATGAATGAGAGAGATGCATGTGTGTACTTACTCTTCTCTCTAGTCTTTTAATGAAATGCTCTCTAAAAATCGCATTTCATTCCACTGGGTGTGGAGGTGTCATGAAGACCTCACCTGCCATGAATGCGGCATATTAATTTTGTCATATGAAACATTAATTTTAAGTTGTTGCTGGACTGAAGAGATGACTTGTTTAAAGAGATCAGCAGTGGCTGGAAAATTTTCATTCTAAGAGACAGTTGCCTGGGAAAAGACAATGGAACTGCTTCCTGATCCAATAACCCAAATGGATTTTGATGACCAGACATTGAATGTGGAACAAGCCAGCATTCCATCCACCCGTCACTGCTCCACCCCACCCCCCCACCACCCGCCCACTGAGGGTGACGACTAAGATGCAGAATCCACAAAAAATGCAGGAGAGTTTGTTGAAAAAACTTAGTCACATGACTAACCTGCTGGCCAACTTGGAGGTTTGAATTGTGCTCACAGGACACTTTGAATACAGAGACTGCTTTGAAGACAAAAGAGAAGGAAGGTCTCTCTCCCTGGCTCTCTATCTCATGAATTTCCAAATCTACTGAAGCCACTTAAACCTCAAGAGAGAAAGCTCCGACATCAAAACATGTTTGAAAGCGTGCACTGGGCCCCAATGAAACGGCAAGAGTTAACTGCAATCAAAGACTCTACATTGAACTCAAAGGGCAGTAAATGCTATTGCTTCAAACTTTTCCCCTTTATTCTTGCTCCTTTTCTGCCTCTATCTGCGTGTATGTTTATCGCGTATGCATGCTAGCCTGGTCGCGTCGCGTATTTGTAGTAGCTTTAATCGAATTAGAGTTTTAAGGTGAATAAACTTACACCTTTCTTGTTTAAATCTAAGAAAACCTGTCTGGTTGGTTTCTTTGCCTTACAATTGCAGAACAGGGAACAAGGATTCCCTGAGGGGAAGCTAAAAACATGTGTTTTAAAAATTAAACCCTGTTACGGTCAAACCAGGCAAAGGCTGAGAGGGAACCCCTAGACCCCTTTCTCACCTGGTCGTAACACACTTTTCAAATCCACGCGTACCGACACATCCACAGAGAGAGACTGCTGACTGTAGCTCCGGTCCTCAGGTAGGTGTAGGCCTCGAGCCCCGCTCTTTGTTTATATCTCCTGCTCTGGTCCCGTTTTCACACAGGTCCACCACCAACTGTCGCTCCACTCCTCAGGTCCTTAAGGAACTCCCACCCCTTTGGAACTCCATTCGGAGTTCCGAAGCGTGACACTGGTGGGAAGGGGTGAGGAGTTTCAGGGTGGGAGTGGAGGGAAAGGGGAGAACTATTATAATTGGTTGTGGTGATGATGGAAAGGGGTTGAAAGGCAAAGTTAATGAGCTTCGGAGGGGGAAGGTTTGGGTGGGGAATTAACTTTATTTTGGATGGGATAGGCCCAAAAACGAACCTTGGTGGGAGAGGGGATTCCAGCTTTTATTTAGTTTTTCACACAAATTTCCAATTATTGTCCCTTTAAAATCTCAATTGTTACTGCAGGGCATGAAACCCTTTAAAAATGGCGCGCGCCTGCCCGGTGGCGCTGGACCCCGTTGCCGGGGATGGAGCAGCCGCCCCCTCTATGTCATCAGAGGTGGCCATTCTGCCCCCTCCATTTAAATAAGCCCCCGTGCGAAATATCGCTCATAAATTTCAACCCAAAGTGTCTGCAAAGAGATAGGTTAAGTGAGTGGGAAAAAAATTGGCAGATGGAGTATAATGTGGAAAAATGTAAGGTTGTCCACATTGGCAGGAAGAATAGAAAAGCAAAATATTATTTACATGGAGCAAGACTGCACAATGCTTTGGTACAGAGGGATCTGGGTGTCCTCGTACATGAATCAATAGATGTTAGCATGCAGGTACAGCAAGTAATCATGAAAGCAAATGGAAGTTGACATTTTTGCAAGGGGGATGGAGTATAAAAGTAGGGAAATCTTGCCACAACTGTACAGGGCATTGGAGAGATCGCACCTAGAGTACTGTGTACAATTTGGGTCTCCTTATTTAAGGATGGATATACCTGCATTGGAGGCAGTTCAGAAAAGTTCGTTAGGCTGATTCCTGGGATAAAAGGTTGTCTTATGAGGAAAGGTTGAGCAGGTTGGGCATATACTCATTGGAGTTTAGAAGAATGGGAGGTGATCTTATTGAAACACAAAAGATTCTGAGGGGGCTTGATAGGATGGATGCTGAGAGGATGTTTCCCCTTATGGGGGAATCTAGAACTAGTGGGCATATTTTCAAAATAAGGGGTCACCCTTTTAAGACGGAGATGAGGAATTTCTTCTGTCAGACGGCCATTAATCTTTGGAATTCCCTTTCCCAGAGAGTAGTGGAGGCTGGGGCATTGAATATATTCAAGGTTGAGTTAGACAGGTGTTTGATCTACAAGGGAGACAAGGGATATGGGGGCAGGCAGAAAAGAGGAGTTAAGGCCACAATCAGGTCAGCCATAACCTTATTAAATGGCAGAGCAGGCTTGAGGGGCTAAATAGCCTACTCCTGCTCCTATTTCTTATGTGTGTACATGACTTTGTCAGAATAGCGGGCTTCCCCATGGTGCAGGGTGCCGTTGACTGCACACTCATGACTTTGTGACCGTTGCATCTAAATTCAGAGATGTCCCACATCCGCAAAGAACTCCACTCCCTGAATTGGCAGTTAGTGTCTGACCATGCTCAGCACATCTGGTCTGGAGAGAGAGAGAGAGAAGGACCCAACTTGGGTCCTTTACTGGTCAGTCTCAGTTGCTTGTCTGTCTGCAGAGAGAAAGAGCAGCTAGCTTCACACAAATAGTGGGTCTGACACATGATGGCCCAGTGCATTCTCTCTCTTGCATCTTAATTAGTTCATGTCTAAGAATTCCAATCTCTCCCAGGGTCCCATTGTTCCAGTGATTACACTTCGAGTGGCCTATCTCCATAAGTATTAATGTTCCAAGATTGCTTTTAATGTCTTGTTAATGAAGGCAGGACAGGTAGCCCATTCAAAATTCTCAGGCCATTGTTCTGGATGGGGACTAACCAGAACTTACATCTCCACCTCAATACATTGGAATGTAAGGTATTTTCATGCAAATTGTGGTGGTTATTTTAGCTGCTAGCAGTCATCTTTTATCAGTTTCTTTTCTATTATTAAAGTTTAATTCAGGTTTCCAATTGATGGATTTAAAAAATCATCATTCGGCATAGCACGTGTTCATGACAATTATCACTGGCTCATCAATCTTGTCATTCCTCTCTTCCCTGCAACCCACAACTTCTAAAGAAGACCCAGTACCTTCATGACTTTTCCTCTTCAACGTCCTTTGGACATTGTACTGTCACGGAATGTCCACGATCACTCTGCACATGGTCTGCATCGTCAGGAGTCACTTTGTTTTTTTTATATGGGATGTGGACATAGCTGGTCAGGCCAGCATTTATTTTCCATGTCTAATTGCCCTTGACAAGGTGGAGGTGAGCTATCCTCCTGAACTGCTGCAAACCTGGTGTAGGTACACCCACAGTGCTGCTAGGTAGGAAGTTCCAGAATTTTGGCTCAGAGGTGATGAAGGAACGGCAATATATTTCCAAGTCAGGATTGTAGTATAAGGGTTAATCTTGAAAGAATGTACAGATTACTGCCAACCAGGATGAGGTAAGAGATCATGTGGGAGAGACTGGGGAATAATTACAGCATGCCTTTTGAAGGAGACACACAAGCTAGTGTGGAGCATATTTAGTTAGCATAAAATAAAAATTAATGTTTTAGCAGTACAGTCTAAGAACCTCTCTGGCTAGGCTGTATACGGTGGCAGCATAAAGAAACAAATATAGAACAAGGATGGTGTGTGACTTGGAGGGGAACTTGCAGGTGGTGGTGTTCTCATGCATCTGCTGCCATTGTCCTTCTAGGTAGTAGAGGTCGCGGGCTTGGAGGTGCTGTCTAAGGAGCCTTGGTGAGTTGCTGCAGTGCATCTTGTGGATGGTACACACTGTGCACTGGTGATGGAGGAAGTGAATTTTTAAGGTGGTGGATGAGGTTGCCGATTAAGTGGGCTGCTTTGCCCTGGATGATCCTAACAATTCAACATGATTAACTGAGTAGAATTTATATATCATTGTTACAAGGTTATGAGTTGCCTGCTGATTCCTGTATTTCTCTAATTTCAGTGGCTACGATGGGCTGCCATTGCTGCACAAGATCATGATGTGATACAATTTACGTGTTTTCATTTTTTAATATCAAGTCACTTACAAAGATATAATGTTGCAACCACTTCATTTTATGTTTAGCATTTAAAAGTGAGAAGTGATTACAGCTAATCCTTTCAGATTTGCTCTTCTTCCTTGTGAAAGAATGAGTCATAGAACTCACAGACACACAATAATCCCATTCTCAGTCAGCTGCTTGGAGGTGACTGAGTACTATGTGACTCAACAATGGTTCTTCATCTAAATCCCTTGTCGTCTATCGGTGCGGTGAGCCTGAGTGTGCTCAGTGCTACTGCCACACTGGCTCAGATTTAGAGTTCAGAAGTATGAGGTAACCTGTAATAGAATTGTGTCTGGCAATCCAGCATACCACACTACAATGTCACCCGTTTTTAATATTGTTTATACAACTGGTATTTCCAGATGAATCAATTGTCACATGACAAGGTGTTCTGAGAAATGTATTCTTGTTGAAGTGCATTAGGATCAATCATGATTTTAAAAGGCTGCCATATCCCTGTTTACTATACATGTTGATTAAAATAGGCAATCTTTTACTGGCCTTTGTTAATGATGCTCTGAACCACAGTACGAGGCTAAGACAATGACCTGCATTCCTGCGTCCACCCTGTGGGCATTATCCCATAACTACAGCCTGTCACATTCCTGCAGCAATCTGGCTTGCATCAAAAGCTCAGCAACACGGAGGATTCAAACTGCCTTCTTAACATTACCCTGAGCAACTCTATGTCCATAATTATAGCTTACTGAAGACCAAAAGAAAAGAAAACGACAATAGATCCAGCATAGGAATCCTGCACAGGGTTCAAGTGCTCTCAGCTGGCTTGTGCTGCCCGGCAACATTCAAACCTTGTCCCCTACTTAATCTGCCTGACAACACTGTCCAGGACTCAGAGCTGTTCCCAGGATTTTAGCCTGTCACTCTTCTCCCTATGATAACAAATGGTTCCTATCATATATCTTTCTCACTTCAGATACTACTCCCTGCTCAGATCCCTTCAATCTTTGAGATATAATGATCTCAACAAAGGAATGCAAAAACAAATTAACATTACTTATATTTTTTTTAAAATACTCATTTATACTGTTATAAAGTGATTGCCGAACAGGACAGATGAGGTATTGTATGCATTAAACATATGAGGTAAGGTTTGTGCCTCTACAGTTATTCAGCTGATTTTATAACTACATGCTACCATGGCAACTTGGCATGCTGGCCATGCATATTGGGAAATCCTGGTCATAATGATTGAGATTTTCTATCCTTCAAATTTAATGGCTGCAAAATCAAGGACAGTGCATCCACAATTTCCTGATATACATGACAGGAGGGCAAGACTCTCCACCATAGAACCAGGCCCATTATGTTAACTGCATGACTCTCCAATGATGACTGATGTGAATCAGGTACTTTCCAGCAGTAAGATTACCCTTGTGAGCTATAATGAAGAATGGAAACAGTAAGCGTTTCTGTACAGGGACTGGCAGCAACTTTAATTTTTGAATTGTTTCCTTTCTACAAGGTCACAGAAGTAAATATTTACCACTGCCTTGGTGAATCACTCATAGAAGTATTAATGTTTGCAGTAACACCATTTGTGGGGATTTTATTTCAATTAAAGGGTTTTCAAACAGACTGATGAGCGAGTTTGGAGGCAATTCCTATGTTCAGTGAAGAGTACTTGGAAATCTTTTTCCAAAATCCTCAACAACAACAACTTACAGTTATATATCACCTTTAACATACTAAAACATCCCAAGGTTCTTCATAGGTGTGTATATCAGATAAAAACCGGCACTGAGCCAAACAAGGAGACATTAAGATAAAATACTGCAGATACTGGAAATCTGAAATTATAAACAAGAAATGCTGGAAATACTCAACAGATCCAGCAGCATCTGTGGAGAGAGAAGCAGAGTTAACATTTCAGGTCAGTGACCCTTCATCAGAACTGGCAGATATTAGAAATGTAAAAGATTTTAAGCAAGTAAAGCGGGGGTGGAGCAAGAGATAACAAAAGAGAAGGTGTTGATAGGACAAGGTCACAGAGAATAACTGACTAGAAGGTCATGGAACAAAGTCAAACAGTATGTTAACGGTGTGCTGAAAGACAAAGCATTAGTGCAGAGAGGGTGTGAATAGACTGAAAAGCACAAAGCACTCCAAGCACAAACATTAAAAAAAAACAGAAACAGTGGGTAGGCACAGTATAAACAAAATAAACAAACAGACATTGAGATAGGACACCAAAAGCTTTGTCAAAGATGTAGGTTTTAAGGAGGTTCTTAAAGGAGGAGAAAGAGATGGAAAAGTTTAAGGAGGAAATTCTATAGCTTAGGGACTAGACAGCTAAAGGCACAACCAGCAATGGTAGGGTGAAGGAAGTGAGGAATGGATAAGAGGACAGAGTTGGAGGAATGCAGCGTTCTCAGAGGGTGTAGAGCTGGATGATGTTACAGTGATTGGAAGGGATGAGGCCACGGAGGTACGTGAACAGGAAGATGAGAATTTTCGTGGACAAGGAACCAATGTAGATCAGTGAGCACAGAAGTGATGGGTTCAAGATGCGGGCGGCAGAGTTTTGGATGAGCTCAGGTTATGGACAGTGTAAATTGGGAAGCTAGCCAGGAGAGCTTTGGAATAGACAAGTCTACAGTATGGATATGAGGGTTTCAGCAGCAGATGGGCTGAGGTAGGTGCAATCTCTCTTCCTTCAAAGGCATCTTAAAACTTATTTCTTTAACAGTCTTTTAGTTTTGTTTCTACCATTAATCTCTCCTAACCCTTGCTCAGTGTCCTCCTTGAAGAGTATTTTGAAATGTAATTCGACACGAGGGATTGAAAATTTAAGTTACTGTTGTAATGAAACATCCGCTCTATTTATAATAGTCTGCATTGAAGTGAAATAAAAATAAACATAGCGCATGCTGAACAGTTATTCTGCCCATGTGGGAAACTTAGTTGCAACATTAAAAGTAAACTTGGTTTTTGACTGGACAGCCATGTAGCTGCAGCTTCTTTCCTTTAGAGGGTGCTGCAGTAGAAATAATCAATTCCATCTCCTCCCTTTGAAAGCCACTGGGCATAGTGAATCAACATTGTGTCATTCAACCTGCAATTGAATTTATTCTTTAGAATCCATAAGACAGTTCTTCTTTGGCCTCCTTATCTCAAGAGACAATGGGTAAGCGCCTGGAGGTGGTCAGTGGTGTGTGGAGCAGCGCCAGGAGTGGCTATAAAGGCCAATTCTAGAGTGACAGGCTCTTCCACAGGTGCTGCAGAAAAATTTGTTTGTTGGGGCTGTTACACAGTTGGCTCTCCCCTTGCGCTTTTGTCTTTTTTCCTGCCAACTGCTAAGTCTCTTCGACTCGCCACACTTTAGCCCCGCCTTTATGGCTGCCCGCCAGCTCTGGCGAACGCTGGCAACTGACTCCCATGACTTGTGATCAATGTCACAGGACTTCATGTCGTGTTTGCAGACGTCTTTAAAGCGGAGACATGGACGGCCGGTGGGTCTGATACCAGTGACGAGCTCGCTGTACAATGTGTCTTTGGGGATCCTGCCATCTTCCATGCGGCTCACATCAGTTACAGAATGATAAGCAGCCATTAGCAGCACCAATTGATGTATAACTTTCCAGCTTATGGCAAACTTCGCCAAATTTTAAAATGCAAATGAATTTGAATCAGGAAGTGAAGAACAAAATCCACTGGAACCAGACATTTGAATCCCTTTGTCAGTTTTGTGGAGTGTGGAAGAGCTGAACATGAATTCCAAGTTAGCAAGTACTCGACAAAACAAAGGACTTTTTAACTGAAAGACTTTGAACTGATAACACGCCTTTGACATTCTCAGGATGTCCTGAAGTGTCTTACAGGCAATGAAGTACCTTTGGAGTGTAGGCACTGTCCTGATGTCAGTAAACGCCGCAGCCAACTTGTGCACAGCAAGATCCCACAAATAGTAATGAGATAAATGGCCAGAAAACTGTGGGGTGGGGTTATCAACTTCTGCCCAAAACAAGCCTGCAGTTGGCAGAGTGGCTGCACCACTAGTCCAAAACTGGTATCAAAAGGCTCGACCCATTTTCAGGTTTGAGCCTCATTTGAATGCAGGCCAGCGAGCTGTAGGTACTATATGGATGCTCCACTGCAACTGGCCAGGGGTGATAAGACAGGAAATCAGCTGTCTCCTACATTGTGCCAACCAACAGTGGCTAGGGGGAGCTGACGCAGGGCATAAACAAAGGCCAGCTGCAGGTTGCAGTGTTTCTGTGGAGTCAGGAGCGGCACTTCTGTTCGGGAGCTCCTGCTCTTTTTTGGGGGTTTCCCGCGCTTTGTTGAAGTTTTCCCGCTCTTCGGCAGTTCCCAAGCTTTATTGGGTTTTCCCGCTCTTCACCCTTGCATTCTGCCTGAGTTCGGGAATTGGTTTCTTTCCCCTTTTTTTCTGTGCACAATGCCGTTAGAAAATTACTTCAACCTTTTTAAAAGGCTTCTTACCCGATCCCGACGTCAGTGCTGTGTCTTGCCTGATTGCTGGATTTGTCTTGCAGGCCACCATGCTTCTGTGATGCAGCCTGTATTTCTATATACTGACTCCCTGACTGTCCGTTTCAGAGCAGCTCCAGAGCGCTTCACAGCCTCTTCTGCAGGTAAGCAGTTTTCTTCAGTCTTCAGGCTCTACTGTAGCAGCAAGTATTTTTCTTTTAGTTCTTTGGTTGGTTACCAATGCCACCACTGCCACCATATTGTGTATTGTTGTAGCGTAGATCAAGCATTGTCTACAGAAGTCTCAGAGTCTTTGTAGAGTAACTCTTCTATTATATGCAGATATACTTATTTACACCCTCCACAAGCCTGTCTAGCCAGCACAACTCGTGCTGCTTCCAGCTTCTTCTCAGCCTAATACCCATGTGACTATTACATCATCATCATTACCGTGGGAGGGGTTTACTCTCACTGTCTCAAACGCTAACCCTTTCGGGCCTTTATATTGCACATCCAGAGCAATTTTTATTAGGTAAGAAAATGTAATGTCTAATTTGAAATTTCGTGTAATGTATTTTTACGAATAAAGTATACTTTTGGGGAAAAAACTGGCAGGTGGCAGTTGAAAATCACCCCCAATCTACTTTATTGGTATCAGTTAAGGGATAAATGTTGTCTAGGTTGTAGTTTAGTGAGACTAAAAAAGATGCAGAAAATGCTGCTTCAAGAACTTTCCTTCCATAGAACCAGGAGGTAAACAGAGTGCACTGAGACCTTCCTTCCCAATACGGTGAGCTGCACATAATTCTGATAAGGGACAGCTCTCCAAACACTTAGCCCTTTGGGTCCTATATAGGCAGCAAAAGAATTACAAGGGTGGGCAAGATAAGAAAGACAGACACAGGAAGCAGATATGGTCCCACTTCAAGAAGCTCTCAGTTCTTTCATGTCAAAACAGATATACAGCAAAGAAGCAGTGAAATAAATGCAAACAAACACAGTAGCTGCTCAAGTACAAACAAGTGACTTCTGGAGAAAACACGCAACAGCTTTCCTGTGCAGCATCCAGTTTATAAGGGCCTCAATGAAGCTTGTGCACAAAATTGGGTATTGAATGAGGCCATTTGGAGTGTGAATGGAGGCTTGGTGGGCTGGAGAATAGCAATGGATATGTCCCCCCGAAAATCCTCTTTCGTGATGTTGGTTCCAGATTTAGTCAGCGGCGGGAAAGCACCAAGGCAACCTCGCTGCTCCGACATGATGGGACTGCCATTTGAATTGATGAACAGTTAGTTTAAATACATTAGCATGCAATTGATCACGATTCAATATGGGCCCTTGAACTAAGTTGATGACAGGTGGACCTCACATGCCTTCAGATCCCTGGCCATTGAAAGGTGGTGGCACCGAGCTGAGGCCTCAGTGCCTCGATGGGAAGGCAGCCATGAACAGCACTGGTTAGGGGAAGAGAGGGGAGCAGAGACCATTGTCGAGCTGCAGTGCTGTGCACTGTGAACTGGTGAGCTTGGTCTCATTGGAGGGCATGGGCGGGCTTGGTCGCAGTTGTCAGCATGGGGGGCTTGGTCTCGGTGGTCAGCATGGGAGGGGCTTGGTCTCGGTGGTCAGTACAGTGGGCTTGGTCTCGGTGGTCAGTACAGTGGGCTTGGTCTCGGTGGTCAGTACGGTGGGCTTCGTCTCGGTGGTCAGTACGGTGGGCTTGGTCTCGGTGGTCAGCATGGGGGGGGCTTGGTCTCGGTGGTCAGCATGGTGGGCTTGGTCTCGGTGGTCAGCACGGTGGGCTTGGTCTTGGGTGGTTGGCATGGCTGTCCATACTGCTGAGTGAAAGGATCGGGTGTCCATACAATCGGGTGAAAGGATCCGGTGTATATACAATCAGGTGAAAGGATCCGGTGTATATACTATCGGGTGAAAGGATCCGGTGTATATACTATCGGGTGAAAGGGTCAGTTGGCCATACTATCGGGTGTGAGAATTGGCTAGCAGTAAGGGTGGGCACTGAGGACCATCAGCGCCTAAGCCGAGAGGAGTAGCAAATGCAAAAACACCAGGGCAACTTTGTCTCTGCAAGGACAGCGCTCTGGAGGCCTAATGATAACCTGGAATGGATCTCATACACCCTGTCTTTGTGGACCCCCGTGATGCAGCGCCACTGACGGAGGGAGGGCCAGGAGGCAAGAGACAGCCTGATACTTAGCCGCTTCCAGCCACCAGAGTGAAAGCAATAAAAACTCACCTAAAAGCATTCGGTTTGTTCTGTGAATGTTCCATTCCGGGCGCCCAGGTCACACACACACTCGAGCACGTCAGAGGTGCTTACCAAAGGACAGCTGAGCCTAGAGTACAGCCCACTATGGGAGAAGGGTGAAGTCAGCAGCTCACAATTAAGGCGTAAAGGAATAAACATTTTCCATAATGAATGTCAACTTCAAAAGCTAATAAACTTTATAACATAAAACAAATGGCAAATTGCAAGCAGCCATTAAAATCCAAAGGTGTCTAGGTGTTTTTTTAAGATGTTTTCGAGTGCTACATGATGTGACCCCTGTGCTAGCAGCTGCCCTGGAGGCAGGCTGCTGATCAGGCTGCCCCTTGGCCTGGGGTGACTTTGGTCAGTGCCCGCCGGAGGGCCCCGGCTGCCTGAGGCGTCAACAGCTGCTGCAGCTGTGCTTACTGGCAGAGGGGCGGAGGAGCCGCTGTCCACAATCAGAGTGTCCTGAGGGGAGCCCCCAGCTGTGGAGGTCAGCCTCACCTCTTCCCTTTCAAGGCTCACTTGAACCTCCCTGCTCACTGGAGAGGGACGAGGAGCAGGGGAAGACTCCATGTGCCTTGTCCTTCTCTCGCTTTGCCACTGTTGCATTGAGGTGATAGTGTGCAGGTCTGCGTGCATCTGTGGGATCTGGCTCTCTATGAGGGTTGCATGCCTGAGATATGGCAGCAGTCATGACATGGATGGACTCCTCCACTGTCCATTCATGGCTAAGCATGGACTCTGGCACCTCCACCAGATGTTGCCTTACCTCTCTCGGCAAGTCCAGCATGCCCTGTGCTGTCGACACCAGAGGCTCGTCATCAGCCTGGGGCTCATTCACAGTCCTCCAACTGTCAGAGGCCTCGGCTGTCTCAGCCTCAGCCAGCTGCTCAGCCACATGTGCGGTGCTCTCATCAGCCTGTCACTCTGAGTCTAAAGCCAAGCGGAAACCCACCGAATTCAAAGTATCTGCGCTGGTGGAAGGTACAGGAGAGTCATGGGATGATGCATCTGACTGCTCATTCTCAGTTGACTGCTGTTCCTCTTTGGACTGAGTCTCCTTTGGATACCGACCTGCATGAGAGAACACAAACATGTGTGGGTTAGGCTGTGCAGATCTCGTCATGATATCCATGCGTGATGCGGGTCTCCAGAAGTGAACTGATGTCAATAGGAGATAATCCTCACTGTCTTGCATAGAGACTCCAATCTCACCATCCACGATTGAGCATCCGCCCCGGGTCTCCGCTAACTCCAGCACTTCATTCTCAGCTAAAATAAAAGCAAAATACTGCGGATGCTGGAAATCTGAAATAAAAACAAGAAATGCTGGAACCACTCAGCAGGTCTGGCAGCATCTGTGGAAAGAGAAGCAGAGTCAACGTTTCGGGTCAGTGACCCTTCTTCGGAACTGACAAATATTAAAAAATGTCACAGGTTATAAGCAAGTGAGGTGGGGGTGGGGCAAGAGATAACAAAGGAGAAGGTGCAGATTGGACAAGGCCACATAGCTGACCAAAAGGTCATGGAGCAAAGGCAAACAATATGTTAATAGTGTGTTGAAAGACAAAGCATCAGTACAGAATAGGTGTTAACGGACTGAATATTGAACAGCAGCAAGTGCATGTTACATGACTTGATGAGTGTTTCCAGCATTTATTTTTCTATTTCAGATTTCCAACATCTAGAGAGAAGACTTGTATTTATTTGACACCTTTCACAACCTCAGGATGTCCCAAAGTGCTTTACAGCCAATGTGGTACTTTTGAACTGTAGACATTGTTGTAATGAAGGCAACATGGCAGCCAATTTGTGCACAGCTAGCTCCCACAAACAGCAATGTGATAATGGCCAAATAATCTGTATTTTTAGTTATGTTGATTGAGGAATAAATATTGGCCAGGACACCAGGGATACCTCCTCTGCTCTTCTTCAGAATAGGGCCACGGGCTCTTTTACATACACCTTAGTGAGAAGACGGGGCCTTGATTTTAACATCTCAGCACCTCCCAGTGGAGCACTCCCTAAGTAGTGCAATGGAGTGTGAATTTAGATCTTTATGTTCAAGTCCCTGGAGTAGGACTTGAACTCACAAACTTCTGATTCAGAGGAAAGAGTGTATTTAATTGAGCTTACACAATATTTTGTGTTTTTGTTCTAGACAGAAATTCCTGTTGGAAGCAAACTGCATACTCAGCACTACTCAATATAGTGATGTATTGCTAGCCCGTTGCAGTCTTTCCAACAACACTGTTGTAGACTAAACAATGTAACTGCCATATCACAGCAACCAGGGTCATTCAGAGGTTTTTGTTGTGTATTCACTGAGTAAATCTACATGAGGTCTTACTGTAAGCAGCCATTATGGAACTTTTATTTACACCACCCCAACAGAGAGGGCAGCAGAGAGACAGTATAGCAGTATACAAATGCTTAGCTATCACAATACATTAGCTCAGCCAGTTTTAACATTGTTCTATGTACTAATGTGTTTGCATATGAACCTATATTAATTTTTCTTGGAAGTGCTTAGTTGTGTGATGTGACTGTTTAGAAGGGACTATGAGGTCAGTATAATTTTGCTTTCTGGCTAGATTTAGTTGGTCTGACAAATATTTTTTGTATTGTATCTCCTGTGAATACTATGTGGCAAAATGATATAGTAATAAATGTCTGTATTTTTCTTTGAATTTTAAAAGAAGAATAAAACTTAATTTAAAGTACTGATTGCTTCCAAATTTCCACAGGATGCTGTGGTCCCTGAAGCAGTGTGATCAAAGATAGATTAACCAGGAACTTCTCTGTTACCGTAGCTAAAATATCTCGCTTGCTGTAAATAGTCCTGTGAGTGTATAGTTCTGTAGCATAAATAGACCCTATAGCTTAAGCTGTTGAATAAATACAGTGTAAGCTTGTAAGGCTCCTTGCCTTACAATTGCCTTTTCTTATAATTGTTAATAATGTATTAACATACACATTGCTACACGATTGTCAGGTTTTGATGTCTAAATGAATCTCTAAGTCAAGGTTACCTGTTCTTAAGATTATGGCCTTGGCGGTAACATGTGTTTTACTGACAATAATAAGCCTTATATTAGTCAATGCTGATGGTAAGAGTGCAAGAAGACAAGACAATAATCTTCAAACTGAAAAGGTGAAGTTCATTCCTAATAATATTGTACAGTCCTCCACAAATGTTGAAATAAAATCTCACAAGCAATAAAAATCTAATTATCAAATTAATAAGTGCAGAACAATTACACTGGTTTAATTACTGGTTCATTTCAAGCCATGTCTATGTTATGTTTTGAATACAGGTGGGCGAATTTTACTGGTCCCCCGACGTTGGGGGTCATGACGGGGGGGCATGGAAAATGCCTCTGGGAGAGGTGCACCACTGGCCTTGATGCCGGGAAGGCCCCGCCCCATATTGCCGGTGGGGTGAGGCCTCGTGGCGGCACCCCCACTGCTCTGCAATGGGAGCAGGTTTTAAATATTTAAATTGATGTAAATTCATGAATTAATTACCTATGTGCTCCAGGCGGCCGTCCCGCTGCCATATTCCAGTCAGTGCCTTCGGATCTCCAAGATTGGTGATAAGCTGGTAAAATCCAGCCTAGGAGCTTTTTTAACGCATTACTAACTGATATTCTTTGTATTTTGCTTTCAGTTCTTTCCCTCATTTTTAGAGAGAGGCCTTGACAAACATCATGGCAGCAACTGTAAGGTAGAGCTAATATCAGCAGATCTACAAGTACCACAGTAAATATCTAGGTTTACCTTTCCCTTCTGGATCTTTACAACTTATGCCTTGTGCATCATCAGAAATCCCCAGGGTAAAAGAGCGCACTCCTTGATAAATCTACCACACATCAGACTGCTTGAGGGACCATGGCATTTTGTGGAAGTTTAGAAACAATTTACCAGCACCTTACTGCCTAGGCATCAGGGTATGGCAGCCTTTGATAAAGATTTGACTATGCAATATTTGGGGAGCTCTTATTGCTATGGCTAGATACTAACTATAGGCTCTATTCTTCTTACCTAATCTTCAAAATACGTGTAAGTTTGTAGTATTAAACAAACTCTTCTAGTCTACTATACTCCTGCAATACTTCCCATCCAAATACTGTTTCTACTTACAGGTATGTGGTTACAAGAACATTTCAGAGGCTGGGAATTCTGTGGCAAGTAACTCAGCTCCTGACTCCCCAAAGCCTTTCCACCATCTACAAGGCACAAGTCAGGAGTGTGATGGAATACTCTCCACTTGTCTGGATGTGTGGCTCCAACAACCTTAAACATTCACTCCCAGCACCACTGGCACACAGTGGCTGCAGTGTGTATCATCTACAAGGTGCACTGCAGCAACTCACCAAGGCTCGTTCAACAGCACCTTCTAAATCTGTAATCTCTACCACCTAGAAGGACAAGGGCAGCAGACACATGGGAACACCACTACCTGCAAGTTCCCATTCCAAGTCACAAACCAGCCTGACTTGGAACTATATCGCTGTTCCTTCACTGTCACTGTGTCATAATCTTGGAACTCCCTCCCTAACAGCACTGTGGGTACCTACACTACATGGTCTGCAGTGGTTCAAGAAGGTGGCTCACCACCACCCTCTCACGGGCAATTAGGGATGGGTAATAAATGTTGGCCTCGCCAGTGGTGCTCACAACCCACGAATATTAAAGAAATTAACTGTTATGACCAGGTGAGAAAGGTGTCTAGGGGTCTGTTGCTATCTTCACCTCTTCTTCTTTTTTTTTTCTTTTGGGCCTCCTTATCTCGAGAGACAATGGATACGCGCCTGGAGGTGGTCAGTGGTTTGTGAAGCAGCGCCTGGAGTGGCTATAAAGGCCAATTCTGGAGTGACAGGCTCTTCCACAGGTGCTGCAGAGAAATTTGTTTGTTGGGGCTGTTGCACAGTTGGCTCTCCCCTTGCGCCTCTGTCTTTTTTCCTGCCAACTACTAAGTCTCTTCGACTCGCCACAATTTAGCCCTGTCTTTATGGCTGCCCGCCAGCTCTGGCGAATGCTGGCAACTGACTCCCACGACTTGTGATCAATGTCACACGATTTCATGTCGCGTTTGCAGACGTCTTTATAACGGAGACATGGACGGCCGGTGGGTCTGATACCAGTGGCGAGCTCGCTGTACAATGTGTCTTTGGGGATCCTGCCATCTTCCATGCGGCTCACATGGCCAAGCCATCTCAAGCGCCGCTGACTCAGTAGTGTGTATAAGCTGGGGGTGTTGGCCGCTATCTTCACCTGGTCTTATGGTAACAGGGTATTATTTTTAAACACACCGTCTTTTGAGCTCCCCCTTTATGAATCTTTGTTCACAGCTTTCCGATTATAAAGCAAAGAAATGAGCATAAACAGGCTTTCTTCGGTTTAAAGGAGAAAAGTGAAATTTATTAAACCTTAAACTCTAATACGGTTCACGCCTACGGATATACGACACACCCATGCTTGCATGCACACGCAATACACACATGCAAATAGAGGCAGAAAAGAGCAGAAGAAAAATAAAATGGAGAGTTTTGAGGCTGTCTCTAAAAGTTGAGGGGGGGGGAGGTTTCTTGATACTGTTTCTGTGTTTCCAGCTCACCGTAGAGTTCTTGACTGTAGACAGCTCTTACTTTTCGTTGGGGCTCAGTATTCTTCTTAAACCTTGTTCACTGTAGGAGACCTTTCTCTCTTGGGGGTTCATACGTCTTCATCAGTTTCCGAAGCTGGTGAGAGCGAGATGAGAGCAGACAGGAGAGAGGTCTTCTCAGTCCAGGAGAAAAGTGCTTTCTGAGTTCAAATTCTTTGTTGGAAGTTCAAATTCAAAAAACTCCAACAGTTAGTCATGTGACTAAAACTGGTGTGACCACCTCTTCTGTGTATTGGGGAAGCAAAAGACAGGGTCCCTTTGTTCCAACACTGTCTGTTACAATGCAAATGTCTTTCTGCTCAGGGGCTTGCGATTTTAAGTGTTAATGTTCATGTGGTGAAATCATGTGTGCCTCAGTCTTGGCAGGTGGTGTGGGGGGGGGGGTTTGCCTGGCATTAACCCTTTACATTCCTCTTTCACTTCAACCTAACTGTTTGTGTTAAATTTCCCTTTGACCTCAACTTCCCTCTGCTTAGTTCAGATTCATCCTTTTCAGTCTTCACTTCTGCCTTTTTACTGAAGGTTATTAGGATCAGAGTTGAAGCACTGAGGTTGTGAGGACCCTCATCCTTATTTCCAGACTTCATCAAGGAATGGTCACTTCTTCCAGGGTAACAATCCTTGACTCTTGCCTTCTTGTCTCCGTCTAAAGTTTCTTCAAATCCATGAATTTTTACCCATGACTCATGCAGCCATATACAGATGACAGAATTTTTTTTAATATAGTTTCCACCCATGTTATTTATTTATTTATTTAGAGATACAGCACTGAAACAGGCCCTTCGGCCCACCGAGTCTGTGCCGACCATCAACCACCCATTTATACTAATCCTACACTAATCCCACCACATCCCCATATTCCCCTACCACCTACCTATACTAGGGGCAATTTATAATGGCCAATTTACCTATCAACCTGCAAGTCTTTGGCTGTGGGAGGAAACCGGAGCACCCGGCGAAAACCCACGCAGACACAGGGAGAACTTGCAAACTCCACACAGGCAGTACCCAGAATCGAACCCAGGTCGCTGGAGCTGTGAGGCTGCGGTGCTAACCACTGCACCACTGTGCCACCCTAATCCCACCTAATGCTATCTTTGATATGCTATAAAATATTTGAAGCACCCAATGCTGACTTTGTATTCAGATTGGAGCAATAGGTGGCAGGGATTTCCTTGGGCTACATTTTAATATACTTCAATGTATTATCACATCTGCTGCAGCCACACTCATTGTTATAAACTGTTAACCTTCCTTGCTAGTTAACCCAGCAGGCCAGTTCAAGAGCCATAAAGAGCCAAACAAAATACAGTAGAACACTTGGTGCTATTTTTAATTCATTTCTTGTGGCCAGTGCTTGTTCTTACCTCACAGGCCTGTCCTAGTTGTTGTAGGCCCATAGGATTCATCCAACATTGCCATTGCTGGTTCAATTTACTCTGATTGACATCCCTATTGTTCGAAACCTGTGACAAACACACTATTTGTTCACCTATGGCCTAAAAGTTTTACGCCATTAAATATAAAACATCATCATATTAAAGGTACTCTCCTGATAACGAAAAATAGTTTGCTACTTAAGACAATACAAGTACTGACCACTGAGGTTAAATAGTGTAGAGTATAAGAACATGGAGCTGGCTAAGATGTTTCTGGCTGGTTTATTTTAACAGTTTTAAGTATTTATCATTTTGACTGTTTCTTGGAGACATTTCTAATCAAATTACCTTGGCAATACTCAGTAAAGATATTATGCCAGGGATTTGATTAAAGAGGCCTATTCTACATGGAGCCTTGATTGCATAGACGTTAAGCATAAGTACTATTGCAGACCTATTGCTATGTAACTAATTGTCCAGAAATATCCAGGTCTAAACTGTGACAAAAGACAGCTCATTTAGTTATTTTGCAAAAAATGATCCCTATGGGCAGTGAGCTTAGAGGTAGAATTCCTGCCTCTGAGTTAGAAGTTGAAGGGTTCAAGCCCCACATCACATAGCCCCAGTGAGTGGAGACTACAATATGGTTTGTAAATAGAGTGTTGATTTCCAGATCATGTCTGGACTGAGTGACCATGGACTCCGTGCTAGTATTTCTGCCTTTGAGTCAGACTGTTGGATTTAGGCCCAACTCCAGACAGCCCCAGCAAGCGGAGTGCCTGCATTAAATAACGCGTTGATATATAGTGTCTGATGACTGTAGGTGGCTTCCCCAAGGTAAGGGTAGCTGGGGCTCTTTAGCCTTGTTTGCAGCCCACCTAGGCACTCTGAACAACAAGGAAGGCTGCAGCAAACTACCTTAGCCCAAGTGGCACTGCCCTAGGGCAGAACATGGCAGATGATGGGCATATAGCACAATTTGTGTTTTGCATATAAAAGAAAATAATTTATTTCAGCTACTTTTCCTGTTTTCAGATATACTTAGCAACCTACAAATGTTCAAGCTGATGTAACAGTGCAGATGCTGAGGTTTACATCAGCACTGATTATGGCCTAGCAATTAGATGATGCAGCACTTGTGTTTCAGGCACTAAACGTCCAATATGCAGGCAGGAAGGGCACGTTCATTATGAGATGCATGTGCACTGTCTGTCATATTGACATAGGCAAAAAATAACTATCCCCTGCACCCCCCCCCCGACCTACTGATTGTCTTCTTTTCAGATTTCCTCCTCCCAGTTGGCTTCCTTCCTGGTCCCCTTCCTCCCAGTTGCCTTAGCTCCCTCTCTTCCCCATTAGGGTGAAGCAGCAGCCTGAAATCCAAAGCCTTTTTGCTGTGAGCTATCTGGGAGCACCCTCACCAGTGTCTGCAGCTTGCCAGTCTCTGCAGCTTGCTAGTCTCAGTTAAATGAGGCACCTTAGGCCTCCCTGGTCAGATGCAGGAATTGTTCCCTGAACCCAACACTTCAGTGAAAACAAATTATTCTGCCGCTATTATTGGCTGTATATTTATGAATATACTTAGGAGCTAATGTTTGCATAAGTATTTGAAGTAAGGCTCTTAAACTGCATTTGATTCACAAACACGATTTATCCTTGTTGCTGAATATGACTCTTCTGCTCTGTTTGAGGAATCAGGTTGTAGATTGAATAACTGTAATCAGAAGTGATGGTAAATTACAAAATATTACAGAATATTTACAGCATTGAAAAAGGCCAATCAGACCAACAGGCACTACTTATGCTCCACACAAGCCTCCTCCCACCCTTCTTCGTCAACATGTCCTTCTAGTCCTTCGTCCCGCATGTGTTTATCTAGCATCTATACTGTTTACCTCAACTACCCCCTGGTGAGTTCCATATTCTAACCATTCTCTGGGTAAAGATGTTTCTCCTGAATTCCCTATTGGATTTATTAGTGACTGTCTTATATTTATGACTCCTAGTTCTGGTCTTGCCTGTAAGTGGAAACATCATCTCTACATCTACCCGATCAAACCCTCTACAATCTTAAAGACCTCTATCAGGTTACCCCTAGCTCTTCTCTTTTGTAGGGAAAAGAGCCCCAGCTTGTTCAATCTTTCTTGAGTGGCACAATCTACCAGATTAGCAAATCTTTTTTGCACCTTCTCCAGTGCCTCTATAGCTTTTTTACAATAGGGAGACCAGAATGGTTCACAGTACTCCAAGTGTGGTCTTACCAAGGTTCTATACAAGTTTAACATAACTTTTCAATTCTATCCCTCTAGAAATGAACTCCAGTACTTTGCTTTCTTTTTTATGGCCTCATTAACCTGCGTCACTACTTTTAGTGATTTGTGTATCTGTGTCCCCAGATCCTTTACCCGGATTAGACACTTTCCAAGGAGTATGTGTCCTCCTTATTTTTCCTACCAAAATGTATTACCTCACACTTACCTATATTGATGTTCACTTGTCAATTACACGCCCATTCTGCAATTTATTCATGTCTTCCTGTATTTTGCCACAGTCCTCGTCCATATTAATTACACCCCCAAATTGGTGTTATTCACAAATTTTGAAACATACTTCAGATTCCCAAATCCAAATCATTTATGTGCTGAATGCATCTACCTATATTTGAAGGGAAAAATCTATATATATAGATATAAGTAAATGTTAATTACAGCAATATGTCATCGAATGGATATCCCATTAATGCATTAACAACTCTGGCTGAGAGATTAAAAATTAAAGGACGATTTTGCTTGGTGCAATTGATTGAAAGATGAACAATTGCACTTGGCAAGGCATGCTATTAAAAATATAATGAATTTCTGTCCTCCAGCTGGAGCCATCCCCTATGCTCTGTCACAGCAGCCATTGCTACCATTTCCCTCTCTTTACCTGAGCCAGGAACCCAGAAGTGATGTAAACTTTGCTGGGAGGTTGCCAATCACATAAAATGACCTTGACCCTCGAAGATCTGTTAAGATGAGCTCTGACTGGAAATGCTCGCCAACTACTGATCCAACAGCATTCCCACTGGATCAGAAAGCCCTGCCCACAGCATCACAACTACATATGGCAATAAATGACTTTATCCCTGATTTTGTAACACCTAGCAAAGACGGAGTTGGCAGGTTAGATGCCCAGTGAATTGATAATATGAGGTGAAACACCCAATTTTCTGTTGAAAGATGAGGGAACAAAAACTGAGGCCACTCTATGGACAGTTTCATTTTAATATGTAAGTAAATCTAAAAAGGATCACATTGCCAAATCTTGTTCATGCAGTTTGCTTCCAGTATTCTGCTCACCCATAAAAACTGGAGGTGCAGGGCGATGGAGGACGGTTCACCACAGACATACAGCTCAAGTGGACCTCTTGGGGGTGAGTTCCCCTGCTGTTTTCAGTCCATTAACAATGCGTTAATGGTGCAGGAAATATTTTCAGGCTGGAAAATTAGGTGGAAGCTGGAGCTGACTCTCTCAGTCAAATATGTAACAGGTTAAATTTCCTGACAAATCTTTCAAAATAGAGAACCACGCCCATCAGAAAATCTGGCACAACATTCCCTTTGAACTGCAAGCTTCTGCCATGGACCAACACAACCCATTTTTGTCTTTTTTCAATTTTACTGTCAGTAGCACATGGCCTCTAAATTCACCCTTACTGTGCAGCATTCTTTTTTCTTTGCTCGTTGCTGGTCCTCAGTGACAAGATGCAGTAATCAAGATTTTCTGTCTAGGCATAAGCAGAATTAGGAACAGTACTGGAGAAAAACCTGTCCAACATTTGAGCTTGGATTTTCCATTGCTGTTTGCCGGATTTGGAGCAGCAATCAGGTGGGTGGGAGGTAGAAATAGAGCAGAGATCTGCCACACTGGATTTCTATCTGCGTTAGTGCCCAACCCATTTTCTGCTTTAAGTTCTGGCAGCTGAGGGGAGTCCCTACCTCGAGCAAGCAGGAACTAAATGTAAATATTAATTCAGGACCAGCACCTTTCTGCACACGATTTTCTGGCACACAGTTTATCAGATGTAAATCACGCCTATAATACTGGGGTAGCTAGGCGACAGTAACTAAACAGAAGTTCATTTAAAGAACACTCTCATTAAAAGGAAGTATATTCAGCCAATTCGTAACTTTTTGTGTGTGTGCACATTTTCTCTTGCTCACTTCTTCAGCCTTTGTACTGATTGTCAAGTTCTGTTCCCAGCACCATTACTGACACCAATGGGGTTCCCAGTGGAATTCCCCAATCTGAATTCTTTGGAAAAAATGGACCAACAAAGCAATGCCAAGCGGGTCAGGCAGTATATCACACTTCCTGATATACTCACTCCTGCATCTACATAGCTGAATGTACCTCATTTTGGCAAACAACTGATGTCACCTGACGCAAGAAACTTCTAGAACAACAGGACAAATTTTTGCCAATTTTACATGGTTAAGAACTGTCATAATTTCCACCTGAAAAATAAAGCACACTAGGGGCTGAATTTAATGTGGCTGTCCAGGGTGGGTCTGGTGGCATGGGAGGACAGAGAATCGCATTGCAACCGTCCGCCTAGAAATCCAATGTCGTGACGTCGGTTCAAGATTTTGTCAATGGCAGCAAAGCACAATGGTGGCATTGCCGCCACAAAGTGACGGGAACCTATCTTAAAATTGCTGAAATGCTGATTTACATGCATTTAAATATAAATAATTCCAATTTATGATCGGGGTATGATTCTATAAATGGCGGGCAACAATCATGCGCATTTAGAGTCACGACCATTAAAACCTGACAGCACCGAGGCAACAGGCCACATTGCCGTGACGGGTAGGCAGCCTTGAGCATTGCTGCATAGGGAGAAAAGGTGGGGGGGTTGTTCGGAGGCCATTGTGGGACTGCGTTGCTGTGTGCTCTACAAGGGGGTCCGGGGTCCTGAGGTCTCTGCAAGGGGGTCTGGGATTCTTGGGGCTCTGCAAAGGGGTTCAGGGTCCTGGAAGCTCAGTATGGAAGTCCGGGGTCCAGGGCACTCTGCAAGGGGGTCCAGAGTCTCGGGCGGCTCTGCAAGGGGTTGTATGGGTTTGGGGTGGGGGGCAGTATACAGTTGACAAACCGCTGTGTGATACGTCTGGTCGATCACACTGCTGGAACAGAGGGTGGGGTGGGCCATCATCAAGGCTGGGCTCGGAGGTCCATCAGCAACTTTGTTGAAAGAATTGTCAGATCCTCAGTTTCCAAGGCAGGAGGCCAGATGGGTTGAGTGACGTGTGAAAGAGGCAAGAGACAACCTCACAATGACTCATTTACAGCCATCCTAGTGTCCATTCACAGAAAATGAAATAAAGGCTCACCCTAATGCCTGAACTCTGTTGCCTCCGTCCATTTGTGGTCCCTGTCTTACAAGCAGCTGCAATGCAAGCTTGTGACCATGGGAAACCATATGTTAATGAGGGATCTCATCAGATTGGCAAGTTAATGAGGGCTGTGGTCACATTGGCATAGCTCTAAAGGGGAAGGGGAAAGTCAGCAGTTCACTATCAAGACACAATGACACATGGCTTTCAGACAATGATGCCTAATGATTAAAACAAAGGAAATCTTAATTAATTACTACAAAACATATATGCTACACCCATGAAACCCAAAATGTGGCTAGGTGGTCTTTTTAATATGTTTGTGGGTGCTCCTACGCAGTGTGATCCCTGCAACAGCTGCTGGGCTGGAGGAAGGCTGCTGATTAGGCTGCCCCTTGGCCTGTGATGACTTTGGCAGACGTCGTCTGGATGCTTGAGGCCTGGAAAGCCACGGCTGACTGGGGGTGCCCTGGACTGGTACAGGACTCTCCTCAGGCATCACAGCTGCTGGAGCTGGGCTCACTGGCAGAGGGGCTGAGGAGTCAGTGGCCACGCTCAGAGTGCCCTGAGGGGAGCCCCTGGATGTGGCTATCAGCTTCTTCTTCTCCCTTTGAAGGCTCTCTTGAGCCTTCCTGCTCACCGGAGAAGGACCAGGAGCTGGAGAGCCTCCAGGCTCCTGTTTCTTCTCTCATTGAACTCATGGCCAAGGCGATAGCATGCAGGTCTGCGTGTATCTGTGGGATCTGGCTCTCCATGAGGGTTGCCAGTCTCTTGATGGAGGAAATGATAGCCTCATAGGCCTGAGACATGGCAGTAGCAATGGAACGAATAGACTCCTTCATCGTCCACTCATGGCTGTGCAGAGGTAGGTCACTCGGCCCCTCGGGCCTGCTCCGCCATTTAATAAGATCATGGCTGATCTGTTCATGTCTTGAATTCCACACTCCCATCTACCCCCGATAACCTTTGATTCCCTTGCCTAACAAGAATCCATATACCTCCGCCTTAAAAATATTCAATGACCCCGCCTCCACCACCTTCTGAGGCAGAGAGTTCCAAAGTCGCACAACCGTCTGAGAGAAAAAATTTCTATCCTAAAAGAGTGACCCCTAATATTAAAACAATACCCCCTAGAGTAGACTCACCCACAAGAGGAAACATCCTCTCCACATCCACCTTGTCAAGTCCGTTCAGGATCTTATATACTTCAATCAAGTCTCCCCTCACTCTTCTGAACTCCAGTGAAAATAAGCCCAGTCTGTCCAACCTTTCCTCATAAGACAACTCGCTCATTCCAGGTTTCAATCCAGTAAACCTCCTCTGAACCACCTCCAACGCATATATATCCTTCCATAAATAAGGAGCTAAAACTGCACACAGTATTCAAGATGTGGTCTCACCAATGCCCTGTATAACTGAAGAATCACATCCTTACTTTTATTTTCAATTCCTCTCGTAATAAAGGAGAGCACTTCATTAACCTTATTTATTACTTGCTGTACCTGCATACTAACGTTTTGTGACTCCATGCACTAGAACACCTAGATCCCCCTGCACCTCGGAATTCTGCAGTCGTTCTCCGTTTAAGTAATACTCTGTTTTTTTATTCTTCCTGCCAAAGTGAACAACTTCACATTTTCCAACATTATACTCCTCTGCCAGATTTTTGCCCACTCACTCAACCTATCTATATCAGTCTGCATACTCTTTATGTCCTCTTCACAACATACTTTCCTACCTATCTTTGTGTCATCTGCAAATTTAGCTAGCAAGCCAACGCTTGGTTAGGAAGGCATATGGGATATTTCCCTTTATTAGCCGAGGCACTGAATATAAGAGCAGGGAGGTTATGATGGAGCTGTATAAAACGCTAATAAAAACAAGAAATGCTGGAACCACTCAGCAGGTCCGAAGAAGGGTCACTGACCTGAAACGTTAACTCTGCTTCTCTTTTCACAGATGCTGCCAGACCTGCTGAGTGGTTCCAGCATTTCTTGTTTTTATTTCAGATTTCCAGCATCCGCAGTATTTTGCTTTTATGTATAAAACGCTAGTTAGGCCACAGCTGGAGTATTGTGTATAGTTCTGGTCCCCACACTATAGGAAGGATGTGATTGCGCTGGAGACGGTGCAGAGGAGATTCACCAGGATATTGCCTGGGCTGGAGCATATCAGCTATAAATAGAGATGGGATAGGCTAGGGTTGTTTTCCTTAGAGCAGAGAAGGCTGAGGGGAGACCTGATAGAGGTATACAAAATTATGAGGGGCATAGATAGGGTAGATAGAAAGAAACTTTTTCCCTTAGCGGAGGTGTCACCAACCAGGGGGCATAGATTTAAGATAAGGGGCAGGAGGTTTAGAGGGGATTTGAGGAAAACATTTTTCACCCAGAGGGTGGTTGGAATCTGGAACACACTGCCTGAAGGGGTGGTAGAGGCAGGAACCCTCACAACATGTAAGAAGTATTTAGATGAGCACTTGAAACGCCATAGCATACAAGGCTACGGGCCAAGTGCTGGAAAATGGGATTAGAATAGATAGGTGCTAGATGGCCGGCACAGACATGATGGGCCGAAGGGCCTGTTTCTGTGCTGTATAACTCTATGACTCTATGGCTCCCCTCATCTAAGTCATTGATATAAATTGTAAAAGGTTGAGGCCCCAGCATAGACCCCTGTAGGACTCTACTCGTCACCTCTGGCATCTCCGCAAAATGTTGCCTTACCTCTGTCTGCAACTCCAGCATGCCCTGTGCTGTCAACACCAGAGACTCATCATCAGCCTGGGACTCAGCATAGGCCTGGCCACCCACAGTCCTCTGACTGTCAGAGGCCTCGGCTGTCTCAGCTACAGCCAGCTGCTCGGGTGCATGTGTGGTGCTCTCACCAGCTTGTGACACTGATTCTAAAGCCAAGCAGGTACCCACCGAGGTGAAAGTATCTGCGCTGCTGAAGGGTGCAGGAGAGTCATGAGATGGTGCATCCTCTGAGTGGTCCTTCTCCTTAGTGGTGGCGACTGTCCTCCTGTGACTGCGGACCCCTGTACATAGTGACTCACATGAGAGAACACAAGCATCTGTGGTTTAGGCTGTGCAGATTTCCTGATGCCAGCCATGTGTGATGTGGGTCTCCAAAATTAATGCGCATGCTGACGGGAGTCAATCCTCATTCGCTTGCGCAGGTACTCCAGTCTCCCCGTCCAACATTGCACGGCCGCCCTGGATGTCCGCCAGCTCCAATGCTTCTTCCTCAGCGGTGGTGAGTGGACGCAAATCTGGGAGTCCTCTGCCAGTCCGTGCTGTCTCCCTCCTATTGTGGGTCCTCTTGTCCTGCAAGAGGAAAGATGGTGAGAATAGATAATGGCGCAGAGATCAACATGACAGTTCTGCTCCTGTCAGCCCCTCATCCCCTACTGGGGGATCTGATGTATCTCATGCTGACACGCACTGTCAGAAGAGTTAAGGAGGGTGAGCTTTGAAGGAAGGTGGCCTGTGGCCGCGATGCAGCCATGCATCTGTCATGGTGAGATGAAGTCCTAGCCCCTCAGCCACTGCAGTTACAGTGCTACCCTCCCCATGTCATGCACCCTCCCTCATAGTCACATGCAATCCTCAGAAAGGTGAGTGGTATGAAGCACTCACATTGTCAGAATGCAGGAGGTCATTGACCCTCTTGCTGCACTGACCCCAGTTGCATTGGGTGACCCTATGGCTGCTGACCTCCTCTGTGATCTCCGTGCAGGCTTGCTTGGTCAGGCGGGAGGACCTCATCTTGCCATCGTGGGGAAAGAGAACCTCCCACCTTTCTCGTGCAGCCTGGAGGAGAATCAGCAGAGAGGCATCACTGAACCATGGGGCCACCCTGCGTCTTGCCTCAGCCATCATCATCTGCCCTCCTCGCGAAGTGGTGGGGTACAGGAATCAGTCAGGCAGAGTTTTAGGCTGCACAAAGCTGCAAATAAATCTAATGCAGGAGTTCATGCAGGGCTGACAGGTCCCATCATACCTTTCATGACATGGTAAGATCATTAAACATATTTTCCAGCAGAAAGTGATTGGAGTGTTAGAATTGGCCTTGACCAGCTTATCCATCTCTTTCCGCTTGGTCCTGTGGATCTCTTGGCAAACTGTGTGCTGGAGATGGCAGCCCATGTTTAACATTTCATTAGCTGTGAGTATATAACCTTGCATGACAGTTTCACAGTGCTAAATCCTAACAGGCAGTGTATGGCACAGCTCCAGGGATATTTGCAGCGAAGACCCCACCCCAACCACCGTCCTCAAGCTAGGGATCCTTGGGATAGTTAATGAATCTTATGTGGATATTTGTCCAATCTTTCTGTTTGTACACACTTTCCTTATCTTTTAGCTAACTTGTCCTTTTTATTTTGACCTTGTGGTCTATATATATGTAGAATTTTTTTTCTCTTCACACTGCATACTTGTAACCAACTAGCTCATTGGAAAGTATACCCTTTACCACAGGTCTATTTCCTTTAACTCTCAGCTGTCCTTGATATGTATCGCTACTCCATTTCCTTTCCTGTCAAACTGGCTCTTCCTGAACTAATGTCTCCATATTTCTATATTTCTGACATTCTTATTATATTTTTGCTGCAGAAAATGCCTGCCAAAAATAAGCACGAGTGATATAATGAAGACTTCGATGCAATTTTGCAGCATTTACGTGAGAGTGCAGTGCTTCCTAACTTTGCCCATATAAATTTGATCTGTTATACATCAATACAAAATATTAGTACAAGTAATACCCATGGTAATTTGGACAGTAATAAAAACAGAAAGTACTGGAAATACTCAGCAGGTCAGGCAGCATCTGTGGAGAGAGAAGCAGAGTTAACGTTTCAGGTCAGTGACCTTTCATCAGAATTGGCAAAGGTTAGAAATGTAATAGATTTTAAGCAAGTGAAGGGGGGGAAGAGAACAAAAGGGAAGATGTGTGATAGAGCAGAGGGCAGGAGAGATTAAATGACAACGATGTCATGGGACAAAGGCAAAGGGAGTGTTAATGGTTGTGGTGAAAGACAAAGCATTAGTGCAGAGAGAGTGTTAATGGCAGAATAATTTGGACTGTACTGGAAGTCCTCTAGAATAATGCTCCAGGTTGGTAACATTGAGTAGCACATTGCAAGACATAGTCATGGAACGAGGCATGCGCCTATTTTGTGGTTGAAGGATAGTAAAATGCAGTAGCACAAAGTGAAGAGATGGGTGATGACAGGCATCTGGCAGGAGTAAAGCAGCCAGGGCCTGATTCAGGAGTTGTTTCATGGAGGTTGTTCATTAGGCTTGACAGGATGTTCTTGCTGTTCCTTTTTAAACTCCACCATGCATTAATTCTGCCATTTATTGGGAAAATATGAATGTCTGCCTCCCACACTGGCAGCACATACTGGAATTCCAGGTACTTCTGAAAATCACTGTAAGTACACCCAAGTTTCAGATATGCACAACCGATGGTGAAAGTTCCGATAGTGAAGTTGTCTTGTGTATTTATTGCGATGTACTGCTCTTCTTCCCTCTCATGCTTTGTTTACTAATGGACCATGTTCTTTCTACAATACCATTTCTGCATGATGTAATGTTGCGAGTAGTCTTGGAGGTCTGCTGAGAATATGCTTGTCATCTACTTCTACATTCTGCAAATTGATGATGGTTGTGCTTGTGTCCCAAAAATAACAGGGCCAGTTTTAGTGTCTGGTATATTTTGGGTGCAGATGGCATGTATTGGACCACAAAATCCAACAGAAATCACTTGCACCAGATTGCTTCCTGACTTGGATTTCTCTCTATTTGCTGGGCAGGCCTGAGGCAAGCCCCTATCTGAAACAAGCAGGAGGTTCATTAATGCATTCAAAAGAAGCAGGGACTAAGGCTGCTGCACTGGTAGGCCTACAGCTTCAGGAAACCTGGTGTGCGATGAAGCATGGGACAGTCCTGCAAGCAGGAGGGCCTTTGAAATGTAACTTTTGAACTTTTCTGGGCTTTTCTTGTTAATCTTTTTCTTTTTTTCCTGTCAGCACTCAGGCCAGTTGTTGTTAATTACTTTTTTTGCATCCCCCAGCACCTCTTTGTTAACATCAATGGATTAGCCAATGGGAATCCTCTGAGTTGAAGTGTTTGGAAGAAGAGAACAACCTACAGAGAAATGCCAAGTCAGTCAGTCTGAGAATTGCTGTATGTCTTATGCCAGCAGTCAATGCCCTCTAACAGCAGATGGGACTGAAATGACCTTCTGACAGAGCTGCAAGGCAGATCTTGATACAACTAACATGCAGCTGATTGTTCTGCTGAAAGCTTATTCAGAAGCACTCAATCATGACATGTCATGACATGTTGTTTCCTGAAAGGAGGCATACCAAGGCAATCAAGAGCCATCATTGCCTGATGGTGCCCCTCTCCAATTCTGCAAGCACTGGCATGTTTACCTGCCAATAACCATGGAGATCTGTCTTCTCAGACTCCAGGTCAACAGAGGGGCAGAAGCCAAGTAGTGCAATCTACTGCAAGGATGCATAATGCAGCATAAGACTGGCACATGCAGGGGCAATAACAGTCAGCTGTGGCCTATTACTTGGTTACATTTCTCATGATGAATGTGTTACAAGGTTGCTCTGTAGGAGTGGTACTATGAAGTGGCAATCCTCTGCATTTGCACCTCACGCAACCCTCATCACCAGCCATTAAATAGGAGTTCCATTACTGGGTTCCTCAATGATTTGTTTGCAGACTCATGCCTTTCTTTTGGCCTCCTTGTCTCGAGAGACAATGGGTAAGCGCCTGGAGGTGGTCAGTGGTTTGTGCAGCAGCGCCTGGAGTGGCTATAAAGGCCAATTCTAGAGTGACAGGCTCTTCCACAGGTGCTGCAGATAAAATTGGTTGATGGGGCTGTTACACAGTTGGCTCTGATTTCCTGTTTTCATTTTTGCTGCTATTTCTTAATCCCCTGTTCTTTCAGTCTTGGTAAATGCTGCTGATCAGTTGAAATGTCTTTTAAGGTTTGCAAATTGTAATGTATTTCTATATTATGAGCATGCCCAGTGTGTGATGATGTCATTAAGCATGTGATCTGGCCATCTTGGTGTCTGTCTTTACAGCTCCTCTCAATATGTAACAGATTTTGACAACAAAATGGGATTTAAGTGTAAAACCCTTTCCAGCAAATGGCAGTCAAGATCATGATGGACAAAATAAGATAGCTCTCAGTGACCTACCTGCCAGGATGGTAAAGATTTTCGACAGATTGTGTTGAGCCTCACTGTTTCTGAAAACATGTGGCTGCACTCAGTTGAATGGATTCTGCAGGGTCCTAGTGCCCATCGATTCAACTACTGACTGGCTTTGTTGTGTTTGTTCTGATTAGGCTGCATTAGCTTCTATATCACTGTTGCAGACAGCCACAGTAAAGTGTTTACTGCGTCACTGTTACATTAGAAAATGGGATAGAATGGCTGCATCGCAGGATAAATCGGAAGGCCACAAATATATGATAGAGCTCAAGAACCATTCAGTTCATACAGTGAAAGAATGGGCATGGAGCTAATAATGTATTAGAATTCAAAAGGTGAAAGTGAAGAGGCCCAGACTCAGAATAAGGCAGTTCTTTAGCACAAGTAAGCATTTATGCTAATGCAGATCGGCTCAGAAGTGTATGGCATGTTAACAAACCTTGTTGCTCCCAACAAGGCAAAAGATGTGCCGTTCAAAATAATTATCACCAAGTTCGAGGAACATTTTAATCCTAAACTGCTAGAGATAGTGGAAAGCTACAAAGTTGGAACCAGAAACCAGAGAAGTAGTGAAACAGTTGGTGAGCACTGAAGGATTTATCATTACATTGCAACTTCAGTACATTCTTAAACCATGCATTATGAGATAGATTCTTGTGTGGATTGGTGGATAAAAGAATCCAATCGAAGTTACTAAACATACAAAATCTTATGTGTGAGCTAACGTGCAAGATTGTTTCTACCATGGAGATTGCATCAAAGAATGCTCAGGAATTTTGTTCTGTGTAAGTGATTAATACAGCTTCTGTCCACTGCCAGAAGGCTTCCGCCAAGTCTAAAGCAGGGAGACTTGATCAGTGAAGTGCTGTTGATAAAAGTTTAGTTGCTTATTATCGCTGTAAGGGCAACCACACAGCACAGGAATGTCAGTACAGAAATGCCAAATGATTTAATTGCCAAAAGATTGGCTATATTGCAACAGCTTGCCAAGCGAAGGGCAAAACAGGAAAGAGAACTCTTTCTAGTGGTAGTGGAAAGCTGTGGTGTAACAAGGGTGGAGTTCACAATCCTGAAGTAAATCCAGAGTGCCTAAGCGAAGAGGAGCTAGTGTTGTACAGGACATATGCCACTAGCAATCACTCAAATGATAAGAGACTTTTGTGCATCAACATGAAAACTGATACGGCTGCAAACAGCGCCATTATGAATGGTGACACGTATGAGAGAAAATTCAATGACGGACCTCTTACTGAGAGCACAATTCAGTTGAAAACCTACTATAGTGACGTGTTTGAAATGTGTGGACAAATGGAGTAGAATGTCCAACATAAGGACAAGTCTCTCAAGTTACCCATTGTTGTAACAAGATATGTCAACAAACAAATGTTAATGGGCAAAGACTGGCATCATTAGCTGAAGTTAGACTGGAAGCGTATTTTCCAAGTTGAGCTTTGATCAGCTATTGAATAGTTACAGAACATTTTTGAAGATAGCTATAAAGGTATGATCGGTGTGAGAGCGTACATCGAATTAGGCCAGATTGCATGCCTGTGTGGAGTTTGCAAGTTCTCCGTGTCTGTCTGTCTCTCTCTCTCTCCAGGCAACGCTGTAAGTTTGAACCCTGTCTGCAGGCTGCAAAACATCCAAGTCTATCATTGCTGCAGACAGAGACCTCAGGGAAAAAAACATCTATACCACTGTTTCCAAAAAAACCCAAAACTAGGTGGCCACCTCTACCAGCCAGAAATTTCAAAACCACCGAGTTCAGCCAGAAGATTCAGTTACTAAACTCCACAGACTGTATATTCTTTTGTTTGTTCTGGGCTCTAATCCAACCAATCCATCCTTCACTCTGTCACCTTTTTTTTTGTGTGTGAAAGTTGGAGCATAGTTTATTATCTTACTTTGATTTTAAGTACAATAAACTAACCTCTTGTTTAAACTCAAGAAAACCTGTCCAATTGGTTCTGTTATGATCATAGCACATAAAGGGTTAAACACTCACTGAATTGGTAAGCACATCCACTGTTTAAAAGAAATAAACCC
Source organism: Heterodontus francisci (assembly GCF_036365525.1). Classification (NCBI taxonomy): domain Eukaryota; kingdom Metazoa; phylum Chordata; class Chondrichthyes; order Heterodontiformes; family Heterodontidae; genus Heterodontus; species Heterodontus francisci. The sequence continues at coordinate 72,107,666 of NC_090380.1, forward strand.
TGTTGCGATCAAACAAGGAGAGGGACAAGAGGGGAACCTTTTGACCCCTCCTCACCTGATTGTAACAACAGTATATACCTGCTAAGCTCTTAATGAAGTGAAGAATAAGAACATACCAAATTTCACAGCTAATGTTGAACAAAAACAGTTCCGTTGGAAATTTTTTTTTAATTTCCAAAATATACTTTATTCTTAAAAATCTGTAAAAATTACATTCCCAAACAGTTTAAAACAGCATCAAGTCAAAAAGTACAAACAGTGCAAAGGTGATCAGTTTCCTTCTATACAATTTTGAGTTGCCTCACAACCCTTCCATTTCATTGTCATGCCATATACATTTTTACATTTACAGCACAAAAAATTTTCCCGATACAGTTCGAGGGGTTTCCCATGAATCCTGCCCCTCAGTTCAGCTTGGTGGGGGGACCTTACACTGTGGTCTTTCCCCATTGAGCCTTTGCTGTGGCTGCCCCAAGCTTTAGTGCGTCCCTCAGCACGTAGTCCTGGACCTTGGAATGTGCCAGTCTGCAACATTCGGTGGAGGACAACTCTTTGCGCTGGAAGACCAGCAAGTTTCGGGCAGACCAAAGGGCGTTTTTCACCGAATTGATAGTCCTCCAGCAGCAGTTGATGTTTGTCTCGGTGTGCGTCCCTGGGAACAGGCCGTAGAGCACAGACTCCTGTGTTACAGAGCTGCTTGGGATGCACCTCGACAAAAACCACTGCATCTCTTTCCACACCTGCTTTGCAAAGACACATTCCAGGAGGAGGTGGGCAACCGTCTCTTCCCCACCACAGCCACCGCAGGGGCATTGTGCAGAGGGGGCGAGACTTCGGGCGTGCATGAAGTTTCTGATGGGGAGGGCCCTTCTCACCACCAGCCAAGCTACATCTTGGTGCTTGTTTGAAAGTTCTGGTGATGAGGCATTCCGCCAAATGACTTTGGCAGTCTGTTTGGGAACCATCCGACAGGATCCCCCGTCTCCTTTTCCCGTAGGGCCTTGAGGACATTCCGTGCAGACCACTGCCTGATGGACCGGTGGTCAAAGGTGTTTTCCCGCAGAAACTGCTCCACGAAGGATAGGTGGTATGGCACGGTCCAACTGCATGGAGCGTTGCGCGGCAATGTGACCAGGCCCATCCTTCGCAACTGTCTTTATTTTTTTTTCCAAAATATACTTTATTCATAAAAATCTGCAAAAATTACATTGCCAAACAGTTTCAAACAGCACCAAAAAATACAAACATTGCAAGGGAGATCAGTTTCCTTCTATACTATCATGAGTTTCTTCACAACCCTTCCATTTCACTATTGTCATGCCAATTACAGTTTCACATTTACAGCAAATGAAAATATCAATGATACAGTTCGAGGGGCTTCCCATGGATCCAGCCCCTCAGTTCAGCTTGGTGGTCTTTCCCCATTGAGCCTATGCTGCGGCTGCACCAAGCTTTAGTGCGTCCCTCAGCACGTAGTCCTGGACCTTGGAATGTGCCAGTCTGCAACATTCGGTGGTGGACAACTCTTTGTGCTGGAAGACCAGCAAGTTTCGGGCAGACCAAAGGGCGTCTTTCACAGAATTGATAGTCCTCCAGCAGCAGTTGATGTTTGTCTCAGTGTGCGTCCCTGGGAACAGGCCGTAGAGCACAGACTCCTGTGTTACAGAGCTGCTTGGGATGAACCTTGACAAAAACCACTGCATCTCTTTCCACACCTGCTTTGCAAAGACACATTCCAGGAGGAGGTGGGCGACCGTCTCTTCCCCACCACAGCCACCGCGGGGGCATTGTGTGGAGGGGGCGAGACTTCGGGTGTGCATGAAGGATCTGAAGGGGAGGGCCCTTCTCACCACCAGCCAAGCTACGTCTTGGTGCTTGTTTGAAAGTTCTGGTGATGAGGCATTCCGCCAAATGACTTTGACGGTCTGCTCGGGGAACCATCCGACAGGATCTACCGTCTCCTTTTCCCGTAGGGCCTTGAGGACATTCCGTGCAGACCACTGCCTGATGGACCGGTGGTCAAAGGTGTTTTCCCGCAGAAACTGCTCCACGAAGGATAGGTGGTACGGCACGGCCCAACTGCATGGAGCGTTCTGCGGCAATGTGACCAGGCCCATCCTTCGCAACACCGGGGACAGATAGAACCTCAGCACGTAGTGACACTTGGAGTTTGCGTACTGGAGGTCTACACACAGCTTGATGCAGCCTCCCATGTTTTGGTGCACGCCCCGGCCCTTCCGAACCATATCCCCAGCACCTTCAGGTAATCTGACCTGACGGTGAAGGGGACAAAGGATCGGTCAGCCCAGTTCCAAAGAACATGGCCTCGCTCTTGCCGTGGTTAACTTTGGCTCCCGAGGCCAGTTCGAACTGGTCGCAGATACTCATCAGTCTGCGCACGGACAGCGGATCCGAGCAGAAGACGGCGACGTCATCCATGTACAGGGAGGTTTTAACCTGAGTGCCTCCGCTGCCTGGGATTGTCACCCCTCTTATGCTCGCATCCCTCCTAATAGAGTCAGCAAAGGGTTCAATACAGCAAACAAACAAGACTGGGGAGAGAGGACAGCCCTGTCTGACTCCAGATTTGATCGGGAAACTTTCCGATTCCCACCCGTTGATTGAGACTGCGCTACTGATGCTTGTGTAGAGCAGTTGGATCCAATTGCAGATTCGCTCCCCAAACCCCATTTTGGAAAGCACGTCCATCATGTAGGTGTGCGATATCCTGTCAAAAGCCTTCTCCTGGTCCAGGCTGATGAGGCAGGTGTCCACCCTCCTGTCCCTGTCCCGTACGTAGGCGATCGTATCCCTGAGTAGCGCGAGACTATCAGAGATCTTCCTGCCGGGTACAGTACAGGTCTGATCGGGGTGAATCACCAACTCCAGAGCAGATTTGACTCGACTGGCTATGACTTTGGACAGAATCTTGTCGTCAACATTAAGCAGTGAGATGGGCCGCCAATTTCTGATTTCTGCCCTCTCCCCCTTCTGCTTGTAAATGAGGGTGATGATGCCTTTCCTCATGGATTCTGCCATGCTGCCGGCCAGGAGCATACTCTCGTATACTTCCAGCAGGTCCGGGCCGACCCAGTCCCACAGGGCCGAGTACAACCCGACCGGTAAGCCGTCGCTCCCGGGAGTTTTACTCATCTCAAAGGACTCGACGGCCTTTGTCAGCTCGTCCAGAGTTAGCGGCTTGTCCAATCTCTCCCTCCTGCTGTCATCTAAGACCTCTGTGATAGATGACAGGAAGGACTGGGAGGCTCTGCTGTCTGTGGGCTTCACGTCATACAGCCCTGTATAAAAGGATTTGCTGATCCTTAGTATGTCGGACTGCGAAGACGTTACCGAGCCATCTCCTTCGCAACTGTCTTTCTGACAGAAGCATAAGAGAATGTAGTTTCAGGAGAAATTAACATGTTTGTGTTCTGAGCTCACTACCCCTCTCCCCCAAACACATCACACATGTGGGATGTAGGAAACGTCGTAGACGTTTGTGGTACTAAAAGATCCTAGCTGAAATTAGTTGAAAAGTAAGAAGTGTTCATGTAGATCACATGATCCCAGTGAGGGATGATCCAGAACTTGAGCATGACCTAGTTAATAGCAAGCTTTTGTCGGAGTGTGAACCAGTTCAAACTTTGGTGTCTTAAGCACCAGTTTCAGACAAAGAAACAAGATCTTCTGAAAGTCCTGAACTGAAACCAGACAGTCCAAAACCTGACTCTACGCCAAAACCTGTGAGAAAATCAGGAAGACTTTGTAAACTGGTTGTTAGACTTGATTTGTAGGTATTGTTCAAAGAACAAAAAACCAGTTGTCATTTTGCCAAGTGTGAATATTCTCAAAGATTTGTTTGTTTTTGGAGTTATATTGTTAGTGTACTTGTAAATAGTTTTTTTTTAGAGGGGGAAGCAGTGTAATGTATTGCTATGTTACGAGAATGCCCAGTGCGTGATGACAACTGCCCAGCTTGGTGTCTATTTTTCTTTACACGTGCCTCCCAATATATAACACAAATGCTTGCTGATTTTTTTGTTGTCTCATTCTGACACTCCCCGTTAATTATTTCCCACGCTTAATATTTCAGTGAATACAATTTTCCACTTCCACCACCACTGCCTTCCACTAGCCTGTTTGAGTTTGCACTTGGAGTTGTAAATAATTATTCAATTAGCGTAGGCAGGGAATTTAGTGCAATTTTGCACTTGACCTTTCTGGCGAAATTAACTCTAATCCAACTCGGAAAAGGACTCTGCTTCTAAAGTAATAAAAACAGAAAGTTCTGGAAATACTCAGCAGGTCAGGCAGCATCTGTGGAGAGAGAAGCAGAGTTAACATTTCAGGTCAGTAACTTTTCATCAGAATTGGCAACGGTTAGAAAAGAATTAGCTTTTAAGCAAGTGAAGGAGGGGTGGTGGTGGTGGTGGTGGTGGTGGGGAAGTGAACAAAAGGGGTGTGTGATAGGGCAGAGGGCAGGAGAGATTAAATAGCAAAGCTGTCCTGGGACAAAGGCACAGAGTGTGTTAATGCTTGTGGTGGAAGACAAAGCATTAGTCCAGGGAGAGTGTTAATGGTGGAATAATGAGCAGCTCTGTCCACATGAAAATCAGGCACATGGTTAAAAAACAAATCAAAATAAAATTTTAAAAATGGGAAAATATTTTTAGAAAGGCCAGTCATGCTCTGAAATTGTTGAATTCAAGGTTAGGTTCGCAAGGCTGTGGAGTGTCTAATCGAAAGATTAAGTGCTGCTCCTTGAGCTTGCGTTGATGTTCACTGGAACACTGCAGCAGGCCAAAGGCAGAAATGTGAGCATGAGAGCAGGGGTGTGCTGAAATAGCAAGCAACCGGAAGCTCGGGGTCATGTTTTCAGACTGAACAAAGATGTTCCGCGTAGCGGTCACCCATCCTGCATTTGGTCTCCCCAGTGTAGAGGTGATCACATTGTGAGCAGTGAATACAGTATACTAAATTGAATGAAGTACAAGGAAATCGCTGCTTCACCTGGAAGGAGTGTTTGGGGCCTTGGAAGGTGAGCAGAGAGGAGGTAAAAGGGCAGGTAATACACCTCCTGCAATTGCATGGGAAGGAGACGAGGTGTCAGGGTTAATGGAGGCGTGGATGAGGGTGTTGCGGAGGGAATGATCCCTTCGGAATGCTGATGGGGAGGGGAAGGGAAGATGTGTTTGGTGGTGGCATCACACTAGAGGTGGCGGAGGATGATCCTTTGGATGTGGAGGCTGGTAGGGTGGAAAGTGAGGACAAGGGGAATCCTGTTGCAGTTCTGGAAGTAAGGGGAACGGGTGAGGGCAGAAGTACAGGAAATGGGTTAGTCACGGTTGAGGCCCCTGTCAACCACAGTGAGGGGGATCCTCGGTTGAGGAAAAAGGAAGACATGTCAGAAGTTCTGTTGTGGAAGGTTGCATCATCAGAACAGATGCATCGGAGATGGAGAAACTGGGAGAATGGGATGGAGTCCTTATAGGAAACAAGGTGTGAGGATGTGTAGTCAAGGTAGTCGTGGCAGTCCGTGGTCTTATAATGAATATTAGTAGACAGCCTATCCCCAGAGAAGATGACAGAAAAGTCGAGGAAGGGAAGTGTCGGAGATAGACCATGTAAAGGTGAGAGAAGGGTGGAAATTGAAAGCAAAGTGGATGAAGTTTTTCAGTTCGGGCGAGAGCAGGAAGTGGCACCAATACAGTCATCAATGTACCGGAAAAAGAGGTGAGGTGAGGTGAGGTGAGGTGAGGTGAGGTGAGGGAGGGGGCCTGAGTAGGACTGGAACAAGGAATGTTCAACATATTCCACAAAAAGACACTCATAACTAGGACCCATGTGGGCTCCCAAAGCAACACCTTTTATTTGAAGGAAGTGAGTAGAGTTGAAGGAGAAGGTGTCCTGTTTCCTTCCTTTAAACCATGGTTGTCCAACCTTTTCATGTGGAGGGCCAGATTACAATTTTTGTCTTATATGGGGGGCTGGTGAGACAACTTTGGAAAGATAAAGGCCTTAAAAATTATCTTACTATTAATCGGAACAGCAACAAATGTATATTTTTATGAAGAAGCTTTAAATGAGAAGACTTATTTATTGACTTACTTTCCCTTCTCTATGTTGGACACTGATTTAGTGAGAAACCTGGCATTTTTTTGTTTGCACAAGTAGTCAATGTTTGCTCATGCACTTGTTGTAGTGATGCGGAGTATTCCAGATAGATGTCATTCTGTCAGGAGTGATCTTGATCACTCTCTCTGTCCCTCTCTCTCTGCCCCTATTCTCTCTCTCTGCCCTTTCTCTGTCTCTGCCCCTCTCTTTCTACCCTCTCTCTCTCTGCCCCCCTCTCTCTGTCCCCCCTTTCTCCCTGTCCCCTTTCTCTCTCTCTCTGACCCCCATATTCTCTCTCTCTGTCCGTCTCCCTTTTTCTCTCTCTCTCTCTGTGCTCCCTCTTTCTCTTTCTATCTCTCCCTCTCTGACAGTTGCAGAGAGCAGAAATGCTCAACAGATAGGTGATCAGTTTTTTTAAAAGTCTCAAGTCAGTTTCACAGCTGACAGGTCCTGACATCAGGAACAGCCGTTTCCCAACCTCGGACAGATTCGGGGCTTTCTGGTGGGCTTTTAAAAAAACCCCGAGTCTGTCTGAAGTTGGGACATGGGTGTTCTCCATGTCAGCAAGTGTCAGCTGTGAAACTGACAGCAATCTTTTTTAAAAGCAGTCTGCAAGAAGAAGCCAGTGGGAAATTTCTCATCTCCAGTCATGGAGCCCTGGTGAGGATGAGGAATGGCCCCGGTACAGTTTACACCTCTGGGCCAACTGAAAATCTTTGGCGGGGTGGATCCTGGCCCACGGCCATATGTTGGACAATCCAGCTTTAAACCTTGCAGACTGTGTCCCTCTCGGCTGCTGCCTGTGTCAAGATATGAAGATACAGAGTGCTGTGGAACTGATTGCTTGCTGCTCAGAGGGTATGGTTTGCTGCTCCTGGAGTTTTGGAATACCTTTAACAAGAAGTGAAGAATACATGCTAAGTCTGTCTGCTTTGATAGGCATGTTGTTGGTGTGCAGACAATACTTAATCTTTTTATACCTGCAAAAGTGGGTTAAGCATTGAGACAATTACAGTCATTATCTTCAAGCTCCTCCACAAACTCCCTACGTTTCTCACCAATTCCAGCCTTCTCCCTGCCCACTGCCTCAGGTTGAACAACACTGTTCACAGCAACAGCAAGTTATTCAACTGAGCTGAACTTCCAACTCCATACCCTCTTATCATAAGGAATGTCAATTTCCTCCTCCATAATATTGTCCTCCTCCACCTGTCTCATCTGTGCCTTTGTCACCTCCTGGACGTATCTATTCCAATGCTCTCCTGACTGTCCTTCCATATTCCACACACTGTAAACGTCAACTCATCCAAAATTCTTTTGCCCAGATCCTATGCTGCTCACCCATCACCTGTGCCCTTGCTGACCTACCTCTGTAACCTTCTCCAGTCAGGCCAACATCCCTGAACTCTCCAATCCTCTGACTCTGGACATTAGTGCTTTCCTCCCTTACTTTGTCCCACCAGTGGTGGCTGTGCTTTCAGCCATGTGCCTCGGCCCCACTCCTCCTCCTCCTCCAGCTCCTCCTCCTCTTCTTCCTGATTTCTGGCAAGAGCTGTGCCCTCATGATGACCAGGTTGTGGAGGATACAGAAGACCACCACGCATCAGGACATATGCTCTGTTGAGTACTACAGAGCTCCTCCAGAGCAGTCCAGACATTGGAACTGTTGCTTCAGCACTCCAATGGTCAGCTTAACGGCTGTCAATGGCTGTCATTGTTCATATGCTGGCCACATGTGCTTCAGTTGAAGAGTGGTGTCATGAACCAGGCGTTAAGCAGATAGTCTTTGTCGCTCAGGAGCCATCCTCTGATCGATGTGGTGGCTGAAAGATTAACTGAACAATGGACTGGTGCAGAATAAATGAATCATGATTACTCCCAGGATAGCAGGCATTCACTAGCGTGATGTGCTGAGCGTGGGTTGCACACCAACTGCACATTCAATGTGTGATAACCTTTGTGGTTTTGGTGCAACTTGCATTAATATGCGGCAGCATCAAAAACCACATGTGTGCTGTCAATGATACCCTGCACCATGGACAGGCCCACTATCCTGGCAAAGTTATGTGCATGCTCTGTCGGCTTCTCTCTGTTCAGAGTGAACACAATGAACTCCCCTGTCCTAGCACAGAGATCATCTCTTAGCTCTCTGATACAGCTAAGTGGGAGATGTTAACTATGCTGGTTATTTCATTGTCAAAAGATCCTGAAACAAAGAAATTCAGGGCCATAGGCACCTTCAAAGCCACTGGCAGCATTGTGCTTGCCCTGCTCTGAGGTTGCAGGTCTACAGTTACAAAAGGTGGCAGACTTCAGTGAGCACTTGCTTTGTAAAGTGCAGATGACAAAAACACACACTGTTATGACAAGGTGAGGAAGGGGTCTCAGGTTCCCCTCTCGGCTGTTTTCTGGTTTGGCCATAACAGAGTTTAACTTTAAAAACAGTGTTTTTAGCTTCCCCTCGGTGAGTCCTTGCTCACTGCTCTTTAATTGTAATTGTAAAGGAATCAACCAGACAGGTTTTCTTAGGTTTAAACAAGGAAGTTGTAAGTTTATTAACCTTAAAACTCTAACACAGTTAAAATTACAAAAATCTGCAACGCGACCACGCTAGCATGCATACACAATAAACACACACACAAATAGATACAGAGGAGGAGAAAGAATTAAAGGGGGAAAGCTTTAAAGTCGTGATGGAATTCAGTTACTGGTTTTGGGTTGGATGTAAAATCTTTGATTGAAGTTAAGTCTTGCAGTTCTAGTTGGAGCCCAGTGCACACTTTAAAACTTGTTTCACTGGTACCAGAAGGCTGCAGGGTCTTTGTCTTGAGGCTTAAGTTATTTCCGTGGGTCCCTGGAACTTTGCGTCAGAGACAGAGAGAGAGAAACCTTGCTTCTCTTTGGTCTTCAAAAAACAGTCTATTCCTTTCTGTGTCAGTCACAATTTAAAAAGCACCAGGCTTACCAGAAGGTTAGTCATGTGACCATCTCTTTGTTTGCAACAGCAGCTTATCAAGGGTTGATGGATTTCAAAGCTTTCCAGACACACTCGGTGGGGGGTGGAGTTCTGGTCTCCTACGCAGTCAAAGGATGTTGATCATCACTATTGACAGAATCCATCTCGCTAATTGAATCAGGGGGCACTTCCATTGTCTCTCTAGGCAGCTGTCTCTCAGAATGCAAATGTGCAGCCATGTTTTCAGCCACTGCTCTGTGGTCTTTTTTTAAACAAGTTATGTTCAATGTTCAGTAACAGTTCAAAATTGTGTTCCATATGACGAAATTAATATGTTTCCATTTGGCAGGTGCGGTTTCCGTCACAACACACACTGCACCTTGCTTAGGTGGAGGTAAGAGAATTGCTCCCAGAACACCCCAAGGTGGATAAGACCTTTTGATGAAAGCCCTTCACCCCTCCTGCTCCTCCTCACTTTGCAAGTAGCTCATTTACTTCTTTGCTGCTCCACCTCTCTCTCGTACCGCAGCCCAAGGGGGATGGCAACTATAGCACCCATGACAGAGCAAGTGGTATGTCCAGAACCCTTGTAGTCACTACCAAGGTGCTCTCCACATGCAGCACCAGTTTGTCAAACTCTGCAATCCACCAAGTCCTTCTACAAACTCAAACAGAGCCCATTGAGTTTAATTAGCAACTAAGCTACAAGTTGTTGATGCTCCCTTTAAACAGTGGTGTGGGGGGATGGTGTCCTTCCTGCTGCTGAAAGCATGTTCAGCTGTGCATGTTTAAAAGAGGGTATTAGCTGGAGCAGCAAAGTAAAAGAAATGGCACCGCTGGTGTCAAATCAACAATATACACTGACTGATGTCATTGATGTGTTTTCACAACAGAGGGGTGAAGCAGACATTGTAGATAAAGAGGAGGAATGTGAAATATTGGATGAGATAAACATAGAAAGGGAGGAAATGTTAAAATGTTTACCATCCTTGAAAGTAGATAAATCACCAGGCCCAGATGAAATGCTGCTAAAAGAAGCATCCTAGGGAATAAAGCCGGACAAGTGGTAGAAGTGTCAGCAGGGGAGCATTTCGGGGATAGAGAACATAACTCTGTAAGATTTAAGGTAATTATGGAAAAGGACAAAGATAGACCAGAAATAAAGGGATTGGGGGAAGGCCGATTTCAATATGATAGAACAGGATCTGGCCAAAGTGGACTGGGAACAGCTACTTGTCGGAAAGTTTACATCAGACCAGTGAGAGTCATTCAAAAAGGAAATAGTGAGAGTTCAGGGCCAGTGAGGAGGTGACTAAATGTGTTTTCATAAAGGTGAGGGGTAGGATCAACAAGTCCAGGGAACCCTGGATGTCAAGGGATATAGAGGATTGGATAAGGAAAAAAAAGGAGGCTTATGGCAGATTCAGAGCGCTGAAAACAGCAGAGGCCCTAGAGGAGTATAGAAAGTGTAGTACTTAAAAAAGTAATTAGGATAGCGAAGAAGGGACATGAAAAAACACTGGCGGGCAAGATAAAGGAAAAACCCAAGCCATTTTATAAGTATATTAAGGACAAGAGGATAACCAGGGAAAGAGTAGGGCCCATTAGGGACCAAAGTGGCAATGTGTGTGTGGAGCCGGACGACATAGGTGAGGTTTTAAATGATTACTTTTCATCTGTGTTCACTATGGAGAAGGATGATGTAGGTGTAGAGATCCGGGAGGGGGATTGTGATATACTTGAACAAATTAGCATTGAAAGGGAAGTAGTAATAGCTGTTTTGCGGGCTTAAAAGTGGATAAATCCCCAGGCCCAGATGAGGTGTAGCACAGGCTGTTATGTGAGGCAAGGGAGGAGAATGCAGGGGCACTGACACAAATTTTCAAATCCTCTCTGGCCACAGGACAGCAAATGTGGTACCATTATTCAAGAAGGGTAGCAGGGATAAACCAGTTAATTACAGGCCAGTGAGTCTAATCAGTGGTTGGGAAACTATTGGAAAAAAATTCTGAGGGACAGGATTAATCTCCACTTGGAGAGGCAGGGATTAATCAGGGATAGTCAGCATGACTTTGTCAGGGGGAGATCGTGTCTAACTAATTTGATTGAATTTTTCGAGGAGGTGACTAGATGTGTAGATGAGGGTAAAGCAGTTGATGTAGTCTACATGGACTTTAGTAAGGCATTTGATAAGGTCCTGCATGGGAGATTGGTTAAGAAAGTAAGAACCCATGGGATCCAGGACAATTTGGCAAATTGGATCCAAAATCGGCTTAGTGGCAGGAGACAGAGGGTGATGGCCGAGGGTTGTTTCTGCGAGTGGAAGCCTGTGACCAGTGGTGTACCACAGGGATTGGTGCTGGGACTGTTGCTGTTTGTAGTGTACATTAATGATTTAGACGTGAATACAAGAGGTATGATCCGTAAGTTCACAGATAACACGAAAATTGGTGGTGTCGTAAATAGTGAGAAGGAAAGCCTTAGATTACAGGCCGATATAGATGGGCTGGTAAGATGGGCGGAGCAGTGGCAAATGGAATTTAATCCTGAGAAATGTGAGGTGATGCATTTTGGGAGGACTAACAAGGCATGGGAATATACAATGGATAGTTGGACCCTTGGAATTACAGAAGGTCAGGGGGACCTTGGTGTACTTGTCCATAGATCACTGAAGGCAGCGGCACAGGTAGATAAGGTGGTTAGGAAGGCATATGGGATACTTGCCTTTATTAGCCAAGGCACAGAATATAAGAGCAGGAAGGTTATGATGGAACTGTTTAAAATGTTAGTTCGTCTACAGCTGGAGTACTGTGAGCAGTTCTGGGCACCACACTATAGGAAGGATGTGATTGCACTGGGGAGGGTGCAGAGGAGATTCACCAGGATGTTGCCTGGACTGGAGCATATGAGCTATGAAGAGAGACTGGATAGGCTAGGGCTATTTTCCTTAGAGCAGAGAAGGCTGAGGGGGGACCTGAATGAGATATACAAAATAGATAGGTGCTTGATGGTCAGCACAGACACGATGTGCTGTACAACTCTATGACTCTAAGCATTTTTCAATCCTCTCTGGTGTGGTGCCAGTGGACTGGAGGACTGCTAGCATTGCACCATTGTTTAAAAAGGGAGAAAGGGATAGCCCTGAGTAATTGCAGGCCAGTCAGCCTAACTTCAGTAATATAAAAGCAAAATACTGCAAATGTTGGAAATAAAAACAAAAAATGCTGGAAATACTCAGCAGGTCTGACAGCATCTGTGGAGAGAGAAGCAGAGTTAATATTTCATGAGACGCAGATGCCATTGTGGTATCAAAGAAGCACCCCTGGTGCTAAAATTACAGGCGCTGCGGAGCTCAAATTTTCAGTTCTGATGAAAGGTCACTGACCTGAAACGTTAACTCTGTTTCTCTCTCCACAGTTGCTGCCAGACCTGCTGAGCATTTCCAGCACCTATTGTTTTTATTTCAAATTTGCAGCCGCTGTGAGCTAATATAGAAACTGGACGACAATGATTTCAAAATTTCACTTATCCTTGAACTTTGAGACAAATGATTCAGGTCAAAGTTCTCCAAAACAGTAATCTCTAATCTAACGGATGTGCCTTGATTTCAAACAGAATGATAAAGTATTTAGCAGCCATTGTTCTACAGATATGCTCTGTGTCCCTATTAGCTATCAGGCCTAACAAGCACAACTCAGGATTCAATTCTAATTTCAACCTGGAAAGGCTAAAATGCCACTTAATTTTATCATTTCTGTTGTATGTTTGATACAATACGTTGCTTGGGACAGGAACAGGCACAATAGCAAGCACCTGCCTCAAACAGGCAGGGCTTTATTAAGTATGCATTGGGGGCAAGGACACCACAAGCCATTCTGTAATATTAGGCAAGTAGATTGTTCTTGCATTTGAAATATTCACTCCACAATATGAAACAATCAGCTGTGGTGATTGAATTAAAGGCTGCAGATAAGTACATGCATCTGCAATCTCTCGTCATTATTGTGAGGCATTTACTGTTTTGTGCTGTCAGGCATCATTACTGGCACAAACTGATTTTTCAATATGTATCCCCCCTACTGAGCTGTTGTATGAAGCAAGGATGAACAGATCAGCTAGCGAGAGAGGTGCTCTGTGGCCATACATCAGGCACTAACACAGATTCTTCATTTCCACCACACCCCCACACCCCCCGCAACATACACCCCCCCCCCCCGCAACATACACCCCCCACACACCCCCACCCCCCCACACAAACATCCCCCACCCCCCCACACACACCCGCCACCCCCCCACACACACCCCAACATACACACCCCCACCCCCCCACACAAACATCCCCCAACATACACCCCTCTCACACACCCCCCCCCACACACACACCCACCCCCCCATACACACCCCCACCCCCCCACACAAACATCCCCCAACATACACCCCTCTCACACCCCCCCCCACACACACACACCCACCGCCCCATACACACCCCCCCACACATTCCCCACCCCCCTACACACATCCCCCACCCCCACACCCCCCACACAAACATCCCCACCCCCAACACACACGCACCCCACTCCCCAGAAATACCACCCCCCCCCACAGACACACATCCCCCCACTCCCACCCCACCACCCCCACCCAACCCCCCCCCACCCCACACAACCCCCCCTACACCCCCCCACCCCACACAACCCCCCCTACACCCCCCCACCTCCCACACCCCCCCACACACGCCCCCCACACACACCACCCCTCCCCCCCCACACACCACCCCACCCCACACCCCCCCCACTCACACCACCCCTCCCCCCCCACCCCCCCCCACTCACACCACCCCACCCCACACCCCCCCCACTCACACCACCCCTCCCCCCCCACCCCCCCCCACTCACACCACCCCTCCCCCCCCTACTCACACCACCCCTCCCCCCCCCACATACCACCCCACCCCACACACACACACACCCCACCCCACACCCCACCCCACACCCCCCGCACACACACACACACCACCCCTCCCCCACCCACACCACCCCTCCCCCACCCCCCCACCACCCCCCACACACACCACCCCCCCCACACACACACACACACCACCCCTCCCCCACCCACACACCACCCCCCACCCCACCCACCATCCCACCTCCACCCCACCCCCCCCACACCATCCCACCTCCACCCCACCTCCCCCCCACACACCATCCCACCTCCACCCCACCCCCCCCCACACACCATCCCACCTCCACCCCACCCCCCCCCCCACACACCATCCCACCTCCACCCCACCCCCCCCTCACACACCATCCCACCTCCACCCCCCCCCCCACACACCATCCCACCTCCACCCCACCCCCCCCCCACACACCATCCCACCTCCACCCCACCCCCCCCCACACACCATCCCACCTCCACCCCACCCCCCCCCACACACCATCCCACCTCCACCCCACCCCCCCCCCACACACCATCCCACCTCCACCCCACCCCCCCCTACACACCATCCCACCTCCACCCCACCCCCCCCCACACACCAGCCCACCTCCACCCCCCCCCACACACCATCCCACCTCCACCCCACCCCCCCCCCACACACCATCCCACCTCCACCCCACCCCCCCCACACACCATCCCACCTCCACCCCACCCCCCCCCCACACACCATCCACCTCCACCCCACCCCCCCCCCACACACCATCCCACCTCCACCCCACCCCCCCCACACACCATCCCACCTCCACCCCACCCCCCCCACACACCATCCCACCTCCACCCCACCTCCCCCCACACACCATCCCACCTCCACCCCACCTCCACCCCACCCCCCCCCCACACACCATCCCACCTCCACCCCACCCCCCCCCCCACACACCATCCACCTCCACCCCACCCCCCCCCACACACCATCCCACCTCCACCCCCCCCACACACCATCCCACCTCCCCCCCCACCCCCCCCCCCACACACCATCCCACCTCCACCCCACCACCCCCCCCCCACACACCATCCCACCTCCACCCCACCACGCCCCCCCACACACCATCCCACCTCCACCCCCCCACCCCCCCCACACACCATCCCACCTCCACCCCACCACGCCCCCCCACACACCATCCCACCTCCACCCCACCCCCCCCCCACACACCATCCCACCCCCCACCCCCCACCCCACACACCATCCCACCCCCCACCCCACCCCACCCCCACACACCATCCCACCCACCCCACACACCACACCCCCCACCCCACCCCCACACACCACACCGCCCCCACACACACACACCACCCCACCCCCCCCACACACACCACCCCACCCCACAACCACCCCCCCCACACACACACACCACCCCACCCCCCCCACCACACACACCACCCCACCCCCCCCACACACACACACCACCCCACCCCCCCCACACACACACACCACCCCACCCCCCACACACACACACCACCCCACCCCCCCCACACACACACCACCCACCCCCCACACACACACCACCCCACCCCCGCACACACACACCACCCCACCCCCCCCACACACACACACATCACCCCATCCCCCCCCCACACACCACCCCACCCCCCCCCCACACACACCACCCCACCCCCCCCCCCACACACACTACCCCACCCCCCCCACACACACCACCCCACCCTCCCCCACACACACCACCCCCCCCCCCCACACCCACCACACCACCCCGCCCCCCCCCACACACACACACACCACCCCACCCCCCCCCACACACACACACACACCACCCACCCCCCCCCACACACACCACCCCACCCTCCCCACACACCACCCCCCCCCCACACACCACCACACCACCCCACCCCCCCCCCACACACACACACACCACCCCCCCCCCACACACACACACCACCCCCCCCCACACACACACACACACCACCCCACCCCCCCACACACACACCACCCCACCCCCCACCCCCCCCCACACACCACCCCACCCCCCACCCCCCCCACACACACCACCCCACCCCCCACCCCCCCCCACACACCACCCCACCCCCCCACCCCCCCCCACACACACACCACCCCACCCCCACCCCCCCCCACACACACCACCCCACCACCCCACCCCCCCCCCACACACCACCCCACCCCCCCACCCCCCCCCCACACACACCACCCACCCCCCCACCCCCCCCCCCACACACACACACCACCCCCCCCACACACACACACCACCCCACCCCACCCCCCCCACACACCACCCCACCCCCCTCCACCCCCCCCCACACACCACCCCACCCCCCCCACCCCCCCCCCACCACACACCACCCCCCCCCCCACCCCCCCCACACACAACCACCACCCCCCCACACACACACACACCACCCCACCCCACCCCCACCCCACACACCATCCACCCCACACACACACACCACCCCACCCCCCCCACACACACACACCACCCCCCCCCACACACACACACACCACCCCACCCACCCCACCCCACACACCATCCCCCCCACACACACCACCCCACCCCCCCACAAACCACCCCACCCCCCCCACACACACACACCACCCCACCCCCCCACACACACACACCACCCCACCCCCCCACACACACAAACCACCCCACCCCCCCCACACACACACACCACCCACCCCCCCACACACACACACCACACCCCCACCCCCCACACACACCACCACCCCCACCCCCCCCACACACACACCACCACACCCCCACCCCCCACACACACACCACCCCACCCCCCCCACACACACACACACCACCACCCCCCCCACACACACACACCACCCCACCCCCCCACACACACCACCCCACCCCCCCCACAAACCCACCCCACCCCCCCCACACACACACACCACCCCACCCCCCCCACACACACACACCACCCCACCCCCCCACACACACCACCCCACCCCCCCCCCACACACCACCCACCCCACCCCCCCCCAACACACCACCCACCCCACCCCCCCCCCACACACCCCACCCCACCCCCCCCCACACACACCACCCCGCCCCCCCCCACACACACACCACCCCCAACACACCACCCCACCCCACCCCACCACACCACCCCACCCCCCCCCACACACACACACACCACCCCCCCCACACACCACACACCACCCCCCCCACACACACACACACCACCCCCCCACACACACACACACCCCACCCCACCCCCCCCACACACACCACCCCACCCCCCCCCACAAACCACCCCACCCCCCCCCACACACACACACCACCCACCCCACCCCCCCCCACACACCCCCACCCCCCCCAACACACCACCCACCCCCACCCCCCCCACACACACCACCCCCCCCACACACACACACCACCCCCCCCCACACACACACACCACCCCCCCCACACACACACACACACCACCCCACCCCCCCCACACACACCACCCCACCCCCCCCCACAAACCCACCCCACCCCCCCCCACACACACACACCACCCCCACCCCCCCCACACACACACACCACCCCACCCCACACACACACACCACCCACCCCACCCCACACACACACACCACCCCACCCCCCCCACACACACCACCCCACCCCCCCCCACAAACCACCCCACCCCCCCCACACACACACACCACCCCACCCCCCCCACACACACACACCACCCCACCCCCCCCACACACACCACCCCACCCCCCCCCCACACACCACCCACCCCACCCCCCCCCAACACACCACCCACCCCACCCCCCCCCCACACACCCCACCCCACCCCCCCCCACACACACCACCCCGCCCCCCCCACACACACACACCACCCCACCCCACCCCCACACACACCACCCACCCCCCCCCACACACACACACACCACCCCCCCCACACACACACACACCACCCCCCCCACACACACACACACCCCACCCCACCCCCCCCCCACACACACACACCACCCCCCCACACACACACACACCCCACCCCACCCCCCCCCACACACACCACCCCACCCCCCCCACCCCCCCCCCACACACACACACCACCCCCCCCACACACACACACCACCCACCCCACCCCCCCCCACACACCCCACCCCACCCCCCCCCACACACACACCACCCCACCCCCCCCCACACACACACACCACCCCACCCCCCCCCACACACACCACCCCACCCCACCCCCCCCCACACACACACCACCCCACCCCCCCACCCCCCCCCCACACACACACACCACCCCCCCCCCACACACACACACACCACCCACCCCACCCCCCCCCACACACCACCCCACCCCACCACCCCCCCCCACACACCACCCCACCCCCCCCACCCCCCCCCACACACCACCCCACCCCCCCCCCCCCCCACACACACACACCACCCCCCCCACACACACACACACCACCCCACCCCACCCCCACCCCACACACCATCCCACCCCACACACACACACCACCCCACCCCCCCCACACACACACACCACCCCCCCCCCACACACACACACACCACCCCACCCCACCCCCACCCCACACACCACCCCACCCCACACACACCACCCCACCCCCCCACAAACCACCCCACCCCCCCCACACACACACACCACCCCACCCCCCCCACACACACACACCACCCCACCCCCCCACACACACACACCACCCCACCCCCCCCACACACACACCACCCACCCCCCCCACAAACCACCCCACCCCCCCCACACACACACACCACCCCACCCCCCCCACACACACACACCACACCCCCACCCCCCACACACACACCACCCCACCCCCCCCCACACACACACACCACACCCCCACCCCCCACACACACACCACCCCACCCCCCCACACACACACACCACCCACCCCCCCCACACACACACACCACCCCACCCCCCCCACACACACCACCCCACCCCCCCCACAAACCACCCCACCCCCCCCACACACACACACCACCCCACCCCCCCCACACACACACACCACCCCACCCCCCCCACACACACCACCCCACCCCCCCCCCACACACCACCCACCCCACCCCCCCCAACACACCACCCACCCCACCCCCCCCCCACACACCCCACCCCACCCCCCCCCACACACACCACCCCGCCCCCCCCACACACACACACCACCCCACCCCACCCCCACACACACCACCCCACCCCCCCCCACACACACACACACCACCCCCCCCACACACACACACACCACCCCCCCCACACACACACACACCACCCCCCCACACACACACACACCCACCCCACCCCCCCCACACACACCACCCCACCCCCCCCACAAACCACCCCACCCCCCCCACACACACACACCACCCACCCCACCCCCCCCCACACACCCCACCCCCCCCCACACACACCACCCCACCCCACCCCCCCCACACACACCACCCCCCCACACACACACACCACCCCCCCCCACACACACACACCACCCCCCCCACACACACACACACCACCCCACCCCCCCACACACACCACCCCACCCCCCCCACAAACCACCCCACCCCCCCCACACACACACACCACCCCACCCCCCCCACACACACACACCACCCCACCCCACACACACACACCACCCCACCCCACCCCACACACACACACCACCCCACCCCCCCCCACACACACCACCCCACCCCCCCCCCCACAAACCACCCCACCCCCCCC
Source organism: Heterodontus francisci (assembly GCF_036365525.1). Lineage (NCBI taxonomy): Eukaryota > Metazoa > Chordata > Chondrichthyes > Heterodontiformes > Heterodontidae > Heterodontus > Heterodontus francisci. Next base: position 72,127,410 of record NC_090380.1, read on the forward strand.
ACACACACACACCACCCCACCCCCCCCACACACACACACCACCCCACCCCCCCCACACACACCACCCCACCCCCCCCCCCCCACACACCACCCACCCCACCCCCCCCCAACACACCACCCACCCCACCCCCCCCCCACACACCCCACCCCACCCCCCCCACACACACCACCCCGCCCCCCCCACACACACACACCACCCCACCCCACCCCCCACACACACCACCCACCCCCCCCCCCACACACACACACCACCCCCCCCACACACACACACACCACCCCCCACACACACACACACCCCACCCCACCCCCCCCACACACACACACCACCCCCCCACACACACACACACCCCACCCCACCCCCCCCCCACACACACCACCCCCACCCCCCCCACCCCCCCCCACACACACACACCACCCCCCCCACACACACACACCACCCACCCCACCCCCCCCCACACACCCCACCCCACCCCCCCCCCACACACACACACCACCCCACCCCCCCCCCACACACACACCACCCACCCCACCCCCCCCACACACACCACCCCACCCCACCCCCCCCCACACACACACCACCCCACCCCCCCCACCCCCCCCCCCCACACACACACACCACCCCCCCCACACACACACACACCACCCCACCCCACCCCCCCCCCACACACCACCCCACCCCCTCCACCCCCCCCCCACACACCACCCCACCCCCCCACCCCCCCCACACACCACCCCACCCCCCCCACCCCCCCCCACACACACACCACACCCCCCCCACACACACACACCCCACCCCACCCCCCCCCCACACACACCACCCCACCCCCCCCACCCCCCCCCACACACACACACCACCCCCCCCACACACACACACCACCCACCCCACCCCCCCCACACACCCCACCCCACCCCCCCCCACACACACACACCACCCCACCCCCCCCACACACACACACCACCCCACCCCCCCCACACACACCACCCACCCCACCCCCCCCCACACACACCACCCCACCCCACCCCCCCCCCACACACACCACCCCACCCCACCCCCCCCCACACACACCACCCCACCCCACCCCCCCCCCACACACACCACCCCACCCCACCCCCCCCCCACACACACCACCCCACCCCACCCCCCCCCACACACACCACCCCACCCCACCCCCCCACACACCACCCCCCCCACACACACCACCCCCACCCACCCCCCCCCACACACACACCACCCCACCCCCCCCCACACACACACACACCACCCCACCCCCCCACCCCCCCCACACACACACCACCCCCCCCCCACACACACACACCACCCCCCCCCACACACACACACCACCCCACCCCACCCCCACACACACACACCCCACCCCCACACACACACACCCCCCCCCCACACACACCACCCACCCCACCCCCACACACACACCCCCCCCACACACACCACCCCACCCCCACCCCACACACACCACCTCACCCCCCCACCCACCACCCACCCCACCCCCCCCCACACACACCCCCCACCCACCCCCCCACACACACCACCCCACCCCACCCCCCACCCACCACCCCCCCCACCCCCCCCCCACACACACCTCCCCCCCCCACCCCCCCCACACACACCACCCCACCCCACCCCCCCCCACACACACCACCCCACCCCACCCCCCCCCCCACACACACCACCCCACCCCACCCCCCCCACACACACCACCCCACCCCACCCCCCCCCCACACACCACCCACCCACCCCCCCACACACCACCCTACCCCGCCCCCCCCCCACACATACACCCCACCCCGTCCCCCCCCACACACACACACCACCCCACCCCACCCCCACACACACACCACCCCACCCCCCCCCACACACACCACCCCACCCCCCCACACACCACCCCCCCCACACACACCACCACACCCCCCCCCACACACACCACCCCACCCCACCCCCCCCCCCCCACACACACCATCCCACCCCACCCCCCCCCCACACACACCACAACACCACCCCCCCCCACACACACACACCACCCCACCCCCCCCCACACACACACCACCCCACCCCCCCCCACACACACACACCACCCCACCCCCCCCCACACACACACACCACCCCACCCCCCCCCACACACACACACCACCCCACCCCCCCCCACACACACACACCACCCCACCCCCCCCACACACACACCACCCCACCCCCCCCACACACACACACACCACCCCACCCCCCCCCCACACACACCACCCCACCCCACCCCCCCCCACACACACCACCCCACCCCACCCCCCCCACACACACCACCCCACCCCCCCCACACACCACCCCCCCACACACACCACCCCACCCCCCCCACACACCACCCCCCCCACCCCCCACCCCCCCCCACCCCCCCCCACACACCACCACCACACCACCCACCCCCCCCCCCACACACACACCACCCCACCCCCCCCACACACACACACCACCCCACCCCCCCCCACACACACCACCCCACCCCCCCCCCACACACACACCACCCCACCCCCCCCCACACACACCACCCCACCCCCCCCACACACACACACACACCACCCCACACCACCCCACCCCCCCCCACACACACACACACACACCACCCCACCCCCCCCCACACACACCACCCCCACCCCCCCCACACACACACACACACCACCCCACCTCCACCACCACACCCCCCCCCACACACCACCCCACCTCCACCCCACTCCCCCCCACTCCCCCCCACACACCACCCCACCTCCACCCACTCCCCCCCCACACACCACCCCACCTCCACCCCACTCCCCCCCCACACACCACCCCACCTCCACCCCACTCCCCCCCCACACACCACCCACCTCCACCCCACTCCCCCCCCACACACCACCCCACCTCCACCCCACTCCCCCCCACACACCACCCCACCTCCACCCCACTCCCCCCCCACCCCACTCCCCCCCCCACCTCCACCCCACGCCCCCCCCACTCCCCCCCCACACACCAAACCCACCCTCCACCCCCACTCCCCCCCCCACACACCAAACCCACCTCCACCCCACTCCCCCCCACACACCAAACCCACCTCCACCCCACTCCCCCCCACACACCCCCCCACCTCCACCCCCCCCCCACCTCCACCCCACTCCCCCCCCACCCCACTCCCCCCCCCACCTCCACCCCACTCCCCCCCCCACCCCACTCCCCCCCCACCTCCACCCCACTCCCCCCCCACTCCCCCCCACCCACTCCCCCCCCCCACCTCCACCCCCCCCCACCCCACTCCCCCCCCCACTCCCCCCCCCACACACCAAACCCACCTCCACCCCACTCCCCCCCACACACCAAACCACCTCCACCTCCACCCCACTCCCCCCCACACACCCCCCCCACCTCCACCCTCCCCCCCCCCCACCTCCACCCCACTCCCCCCCACTCCCCACACCCCCACCTCCACCCCCACTCCCCCCACTCCCCCCCACTCCCCCCCCCACCTCCACCCTCCCCCCCCCCCACCTCCACCCCACTCCCCCCCACTCCCCACCCCCCACCTCCACCCCACTCCCCCCCACCTCCCCCCCACCTCCACCCCACTCCCCCCCCCCACCTCCACCCCACTCCCCCCCCCACCTCCACCCCACTCCCCCCCCCCCACCTCCACCCCACTCCCTCCCCCCACCTCCACCCACACACCCCCCCACCTCCACCCCACCCCCCCCCCACCTCCACCCCACCCACCACCCCACCTCCACCCCACTCCCCCCCCACACACCACCCCACCTCCACCCCACACCCCCCCCTCCACCCCACACCCCCCCCCCACACCACCCCACCTCCACCCCACTTCCCTCCCACACACCACCCCACCTCCACACCACTCCCCCCCCCACACACCACCCCACCTCCACCCCACTCCCCTCCCACACACCACCCCACCTCCACCCCACTCCCCTCCACACACCACCCCACCTCCACCCCACTCCCCTCCCACACACCCCCCACCTCCACCCCACCTCCACCCCACCTCCACCCCACTCCCCCCCACACACCACCCCACCTCCACCCCACTCCCCTCCCACACACCACCCCACCTCCACCCCACTCCCCCCCCACACACCACCCCACCTCCACCCCACTCCCCCCCCACACACCACCCCACCACACCCACCCCACCTCCACCCCACCTCCCCCCCACACACCACCCCACCTCCACCCCACTCCCCCCCCACACACCACCCCACTCCCCCCCACACACCACCCACCCCACCACCACCCCACCCCCCCCACACACCACCCCACCCCCCCCCACACACCACCCACCTCCACCCCACTCCCCTCCCACACACCACCCCACTCCCCCCCCCACACACCACCCCACCTCCACCCCACTCCCCCCCACACACACCACCCCACTCCCCCCCCACACACCACCCCACCTCCACCCCACTCCCCCCCCACACACCACCCACTCCCCCCCCACACACCACCCCACCTCCACCCCACTCCACTCCCCCCCCACTCCCCCCCCACACACCACCCCCCCACTCCCCCCCCACACACCACCCCCCACTCCCCCCCCACACACCACCCCCCACTCCCCCCCCACACACCACCCCACTCCCCCCCCACACCACCCCACTCCACCCCACTCCCCCCCACACACCACCCCACCCCCCCCCACACCACCCCACCTCCACCCCACTCCCCCCCACTCCCCCCCCCACACACCACACCACCCCACTCCCCCCCCCCCACACACCACACCACCCCACTCCCCCCCCCACACACCACACCACCACCCCACTCCCCCCCCCACACACCACACCACCCCACTCCCCCCCCCACACACCACACCACCCACTCCCACCCCACACACCACACCACCCCACTCCCCCCCCACACACACCACACCACCCCACTCCCCCCCCCACACTCACCCACCCCACCCCACTCCCCCCCCACACACACCACCCCACCCCCACTCCCCCCCCCACACACACCACCCCACCCCACTCCCCCCCCCACACACACCACACCACCCCACTCCCCCCCCCACACACCACACCACCCCACTCCCCCCCCCACACACACCACACCACCCCACTCCCCCCCCCCACACACCACACCACCCCACTCCCCCCCCCCACACACCACACCACCCCACTCCCCCCCCCACACACCACACCACCCCACTCCCCCCCCCCACACACACCACCCCACTCCCCCCCACACACACCACCCCACTCCCCCCCACACACACCACCCCACTCCCCCCCACACCACACCACCCACTCCCCCCCCTCACACCACCCCACCTCCACCCCCCCCCACTCCCCCCCCCACTCCCCCCCCACACACCACCCCCCACTCCCCCCCCACACTCCCCCCCCACACACCACCCCCCACTCCCCCCCCACACTCCCCCCCCACACACCACCCCCCCACTCCCCCCCCACACATCACCCCACTCCCCCCCCCACACCACCCCACCTCCCCCCCACTCCCCCCCACTCCCCCCCCACACACACCACCCCACCCCCCCCCACCTCCACCCCACTCCCCCCCCCACACACCACCCCACCCCCCCCCCCCACCTCCACCCCACTCCCCCCCCACTCCCCCCCCACACACCACCCCACCCCCCCCACCTCCACCCCACCTCCACCCCACTCCCCCCCACACACCACCCCACCCCACCCCCCCCACTCCCCCCCCCACACACCACCCCACCCCCCCCCACTCCCCCCCCACACACCACCCCACCCCACCCCCCCCACTCCCCCCCCACACACCACCCCACCCCCCCCCCACTCCCCCCCACACACCACCCCACCCCCCCCACTCCCCCCCACACACCACCCCACCCCCCCCACTCCCCCCCCACACACCACCCCACCCCACCCCACTCCCCCCCCACACACCACCCCACCCCACCCCACTCCCCCCCCACACACCACCCCCACCCCACCCCCCCCACTCCCCCCCACACACCACCCCACCCCACCCCCCCCACTCCCCCCCCACACACCACCCCACCCCACCCCCCCACTCCCCCCCCACACACCACCCCACCCCACCCCCCCCACTCCCCCCCCCCCACACCACCCCACCCCACCCCCCCCACTCCCCCCCACTCCCCCCCCACACACCACCCCACCCCCCCACTCCCCCCCCACACACCACCCCACCCCCCCACTCCCCCCCCACACACCACCCCACCCCCCCCCCACACCACCCCACTCCCCCCCACTCCCCCCCCACCTCCACCCCACTCCCCCCCCCACCTCCACCCCACTCCCCCCCCACCTCCACCCCACTCCCCCCCACCCCACTCCCCCCCCCACCTCCACCCCACTCCCCCCCCACTCCCCCCCCCACCTCCACCCCACTCCCCCCCCACTCCCCCCCCACACACCAAACCCACCTCCACCCCACTCCCCCCCCACACACCAAACCCACCTCCACCCCACTCCCCCCCCACACACCAAACCCACCTCCACCCCACTCCCCCCCACACACCCCCCCACCTCCACCCCCCCCCCCACCTCCACCCCACTCCCCCCCCCCACCTCCACCCCCCCCCCCACCTCCACCCCACTCCCCCCCCACCTCCACCCCACTCCCCCCCCACCCCCACTCCCCCCCCACCTCCACCCCACTCCCCCCCCACCCCACTCCCCCCCCCACCTCCACCCCACTCCCCCCCCACTCCCCCCCCACCCCACCCCCCCCCCCACCTCCACCCCCCCCCCACCCCACTCCCCCCCCCACACACCAAACCCACCTCCACCCCCCACTCCCCCCCCACACACCAAACCCACCTCCACCTCCACCCCACTCCCCCCCACACACCCCCCTCCCCCCCACACACCCCCCCACCTCCACCCTCCCCCCCCCCCACCTCCACCCCACTCCCCCCCACTCCCCACCCCCCACCTCCACCCCACTCCCCCCCACTCCCCCCCACTCCCCCCCCACCTCCACCCTCCCCCCCCCCCCACCTCCACCCCACTCCCCCCCACTCCCCACCCCCCACCTCCACCCCACTCCCCCCCACTCCCCCCCCCCACCCCACTCCCCCCCACTCCCCCCCCCACCTCCACCCCACTCCCCCCCACTCCCCCCCCCCCACCTCCCCCCCCCCAACCTCCACCCCACTCCCCCCCCCCACCTCCACCCCACTCCCCCCCCCCCCAACCTCCACCCCACTCCCCCCCCCCACCTCCACCCCACTCCCCCCCCCACCTCCACCCCACTCCCTCCCCCCCACCTCCACCCCACTCCCTCCCCCCCACCTCCACCCACACACCCCCCCACCTCCACCCACACACCCCCCCACCTCCACCCACACACCCCCCCACCTCCACCCCACCCCCCACCTCCACCCCACCCACCACCCCACCTCCACCCCACTCCCCCCCCCACACACCACCCCACCTCCACCCCACACCCCCCCCTCCACCCCACACCCCCCCACACCACCCCACCTCCACCCCACTTCCCTCCCACACACCACCCCACCTCCACACCACTCCCCCCCCCACACACCACCCCACCTCCACCCCACTCCCCTCCCCACACAACCACCCCACCTCCACCCACTCCCCTCCCACACACCACCCCACCCTCCACCCCACTCCCCTCCCACACACCACCCCACCTCCACCCCACTCCCCTCCCACACACCACCCCACCTCCACCCCACCTCCACCCCACCTCCACCCCACTCCCCTCCCACACACCACCCCACCTCCACCCCACTCCCCCCCCACACACCACCCCACCTCCACCCCACTCCCCCCCCACACACCACCCCACCACACACCACCCCACCTCCACCCCACCTCCACCCCCACACACCACCCCACCTCCACCCCACTCCCCCCCCACACACCACCCCCACTCCCCCCCCACACACCACCCCACCCCCCCCCCCACACACCACCCCACCCCCCCCCCCCACACACCACCCCACCCCCCCCCCACACACCACCCCACCTCCACCCCACTCCCCTCCCACACACCACCCCACTCCCCCCCCACACACCACCCCACCTCCACCCCACTCCCCCCCCCACACACCACCCCACTCCCCCCCCACACACCACCCACCTCCACCCCACTCCCCCCCCACACACCACCCCACTCCCCCCCCACACACCACCCCACCTCCACCCCACTCCACTCCCCCCCCACTCCCCCCCACACACCCACCCCCCCACTCCCCCCCCACACACCACCCCCCACTCCCCCCCCACACACCACCCCCCCACTCCCCCCCCACACACCACCCCCCCACTCCCCCCCCACACACCACCCCCCACTCCCCCCCCCACACACCACCCCACTCCCCCCCCCACACCACCCCACCTCCACCCCACTCCCCCCCCCACACACCACCCCACCCCCCCCACACCACCCCCACCCCACTCCCCCCCCACACACCACACCACCCCACTCCCCCCCCCACACACCACACCACCCCACTCCCCCCCCCACACACCACACCACCCCACTCCCCCCCCCACACACCACACCACCCCACTCCCCACCCCACACACACCACACCACCCCACTCCCCCCCCCACACACACCACACCACCCCACTCCCCCCCCCCACACTCACCACCCCACCCCACTCCCCCCCCCACACACACCACCCACCCCACTCCCCCCCCCACACACACCACACCACCCCACTCCCCCCCCCACACACCACACCACCCCACTCCCCCCCCCACACACACCACACCACCCCACTCCCCCCCCCACACACACCCACACCACCCCACTCCCCCCCCCACACACCACACCACTCCCCCCCCCCACACACCACACCACCCCACTCCCCCCCCCACACACCACACCACCCCACTCCCCCCCCCACACACACCACCCCACTCCCCCCCCCCACACACACCACCCCACTCCCCCCCACACACACCACCCCACTCCCCCCCACACACACACCACCCCCACTCCCCCCACACACACACCACCCCACTCCCCCCCCACACACCACCCCACCTCCACCCCCCCCCACTCCCCCCCCACTCCCCCCCCACTCCCCCCCACACACCACCCCCCACTCCCCCCCCACACTCCCCCCCCACACACCACCCCCCACTCCCCCCCCACACACCACCCCCCACTCCCCCCCCCACACATCACCCCACTCCCCCCCCCACACCACCCCACCTCCACCCCACTCCCCCCACTCCCCCCCCACACACCACCCCACCCCCCCCACCTCCACCCCACTCCCCCCCCACACACCACCCCCACCCCCCCCACCTCCACCCCACTCCCCCCCCACACACCACCCCACCCCCCCCCACCTCCACCCCACTCCCCCCCACTCCCCCCCCACACACCACCCCACCCCCCCCCACCTCCACCCCACCTCCACCCCACTCCCCCCCCACACACCACCCCACCCCCCCCCACTCCCCCCACCCCCCCCACACACCACCCCACCCCCCCCCCACACCCCCCCCACACACCACCCCACCCCCCCCACTCCCCCCCCACACACCACCCCACCCCCCCCACTCCCCCCCACTCCCCCCCCACACACCACCCCACCCCACCCCACTCCCCCCCACACACCACCCCACCCCACCCCCCCCACTCCCCCCCACACACCACCCCACCCCACCCCCCCCACTCCCCCCCCACACACCACCCCCCCCACTCCCCCCCCACACACCACCCCACCCCCACCCCCCCCACTCCCCCCCCACACACCACCCACCCCACCCCCCCCACTCCCCCCCCACACACCACCCCACCCCACCCCCCCCACTCCCCCCCCACACACCACCCCACCCCACCCCCCCCACTCCCCCCCCACACACCACCCCACCCCACCCCCCCACTCACCACCCCACCCCACCCCCCCCACTCCCCCCCCACACACCACCCCACCCCACCCCCCCACTCCCCCCCCACTCCCCCCCCACACCACCCCACCCCCCCACTCCCCCCCCACACACCACCCCACCCCCCCCCACACCACCCCACTCCCCCCCACTCCCCCCACTCCCCCACCACACACCACCCCACCCCCCCACTCCCCCCCCACACACCACCCCACCCCCCCCACTCCCCCCCCACACACCACCCCACCCCCCCCCACTCCCCCCCACTCCCCCCCCACACACCACCCACCCCCCCCACTCCCCCCCCACACACCACCCCACCCCCCCCACTCCCCCCCCACACACCACCCCACCCCCCCCACTCCCCCCCCACACACCACCCCACCCCCCCCACTCACCACCCCACCCCCCCACTCCCCCCCCCACACACCACCCCACCCCCCCCACTCCCCCCCACACACCACCCCACCCCCCCCACTCCCCCCCCACACACCACCCCACCCCCCCCACTCCCCCCCCACACACCACCCCACCCCCCCACTCCCCCCCCACACACCACCCCACCCCCCCCACTCACACCACCCCACCCCCCCCACTCCCCCCCCACACACCACCCCACCCCCCCCCCCCCCACACACCACCCCACCCCCCCCACTCCCCCCCACACACCACCCCACCCCCCCCACTCCCCCCCCACACACCACCCCACCCCCCCCCCACACACCACCCCACCCCCCCCCCACACACCACCCCACCCCCCCCCCACACACCACCCCACACACCACCCCACTCCCCCCCCACACACCACCCCACTCCCCCCCCACACACCACCCCACCCCCCCCCACACACCACCCCACCCCCCCCCCACACACCACCCCACACACCACCCCACTCCCCCCCCCACACACCACCCCACTCCCCCCCCCACACACCACCCCACTCCCCCCCCACACACCACCCCACTCCCCCCCCACACACCCACCCCACTCCCCCCCCCACACACCACCCCACTCCCCCCCTCACACACCACCCCACTCCCCCCCTCACACACCACCCCACTCCCCCCCTCACACACCACCCCACTCCCCCCCCCACACACCACCCCACTCCCCCCCCCACACACCACCCCACTCCCCCCCCCACTCCCCCCCCCACACACCACCCCACTCCCCCCCCCACACACCACCCCACTCCCCCCCCCACTCCCCCCCCACTCCCCCCCCCACACACCACCCCACTCCCCCCCACTCCCCCCCCCACACACCACCCCACTCCCCCCCCTCACACACCACCCCACTCCCCCCCCCACACACCACCCCACTCCCCCCCCCACTCCCCCCCCCACACACCACCCCACTCCCCCCCCCACATACCACCCCACTCCCCCCCCCACTCCCCCCCCCACTCCCCCCCCCACACACCACCCCACTCCCCCCCACACACCACCCCACTCCCCCCCCCACACACCACCCCACTCCCCCCCCCACTCCCCCCCCCACACACCACCCCACTCCCCCCCACACACCACCCCACTCCCCCCCCCACACACCACCCCACTCCCCCCCACACACCACCCCACTCCCCCCCCCACACACCACCCCACCTCCACCCCACTCCCCCCCCACACACCACCCCACCCCCCCCCCACACACCACCCCACCCCCCCACACACCACCCCACCCCCACCACCCCACCCCCCCCACCCCCACACACCACCCCACCCACCCCACCCCCCCCACCCCCACACACCACCCCACCCCCCCCCCACCCCACCCCCACACACCACCCCACCCCCCCCCCACCCCACCCCCACACACCACCCCACCCCCCCCCACACACCACCCCACCCACCACCCCAACCCCCCACACCACTCCACACACACCACCCCCACCCCCACCCCCCACACCACTCCACACACACCACCCCCACCCCCCACACACACCACCCCCACCCCCCCACACCACTCCACACACACCACCCCCCACCCCACTCCACACACACCACCCCCCCACCCCACTCCACACACACCACCCCCCACCCCACTCCACACACACCACCCCCCACCCCACTCCACACACACCACCCCCACCCCCCACCCCACTCCATACACACCACCCCCACCCCCCACCCCACTCCACACACACCACCCCCACCCCCACCCCACTCCACACACACCACCCCCCACCCCCCACCACACTCCACACACACCACCCCCACCCCCCACCACACACACCACCCCCCACCCCACTCCACACACACCACCCCCACCCCCCACCACACACACCACCCCCCACCCCACTCCACACACACCACCCCCCACCCCACTCCACTCCACTCCACACACACCACCCCCCACCCCACTCCACACCACACACACCACCCCCCACCCCACTCCACACCACACACACCACCCCCCACCCCACTCCACACCACACACACCACCCCCCACCCCACTCCACACCACACACACCACCCCCCACCCCACTCCACACACACCACCCCCCACCCCACTCCACACACACCACCCCCCACCCCACTCCACACACACCACCCCCCACCCCACTCCACACACACCACCCTCCACCCCACTCCACACACACCACTCCACCCCACTCCACACACACCACCCCCCACCCCACTCCACACACACCACCCCCCCCACCCCACTCAGCACCCCCCACCCCACTCACCACCCCACTCCACACACACCACCCCCACCCCCCACACCACCCCACTCCACACACACCCCCCACACCACTCCACACACACCACCCCCACCCCCCACCCCACTCCACACACACCACCCCCACCCCCCACCCCACTCCACACACACCACCCCCACCCCCCACCCCACTCCACACACACCACCCCCACCCCCCACCCCACTCCACACACACCACCCCCACCCCCCACCACACACACCACCCCCCACCCCACTCCACACACACCACCCCCCACCCCACTCCACACCACACACACCACCCCCACCCCACTCCACACCACACACACCACCCCCCACCCCACTCCACACCACACACACCACCCCCCACCCCACTCCACACACACCACCCCCCACCCCACTCCACACACACCACCCCCCACCCCACTCCACACACACCACCCTCCACCCCACTCCACACACACCACCCCCCACCCCACTCCACACACACCACCCCCCACCCCACTCACCACCCCCCACCCCACTCACCACCCCACTCCACACACACACCACCCCCACCCCCCCCACACCACCCCACTCCACACACACCACCCCCACCCCCCACACCACTCCACACACACCACCCCCACCCCCCACCCCACTCCACACACACCACCCCACCCACACACACCACCCCCCACCCA